>NW_013667623.1:15304-20972 GCF_000517525.1 Limulus polyphemus
TTCTTTCCCAAATTTGAAAATCACTAGGATGATGATGATTTGATTTTTCCCCAACAGGGTTTGCTCTAGGCACAGTTTTATCTGTGGAGAAAAAATTTCACTCTTTTAATCTCTTCCTTGACATGATTTCACAAATATATTCTTTCTCTTTCCCTTGTGTCTTTCAATTCCTCCTGTGCTTTATTACATGAAACACATACTCAAGATTACTTTGTCTTCCCTTCACTGCCTAACATTAGGGTTCATACAGAATCAATTTCATGAAAAACTGTGCACCTGTAACCTGTACTAACAACCTTGTCCACTTCATCTATTTTACTTTTGTCCTGACTTGCAGCCATTCTTCATTTATGTTATTCGATTTTCAGTCTTTGAAATCTCTTTCATCTGCATGGGGGAGGAACCCTTAACTTGTATTTCCCTTTCTAGTGCCCAATTTTTGTGTCGTCATCTTTTTTATCACCCCCCTGTGCTGTTACTTTATCTTATGTCTGAGGCACTTTATTACAATCCAGAGGGTTTTTCTGGAGTGGTTCTTTCTTTTTTTTTTTTTTACCACATAAGTCTGTACTTCATCTACTGCTCTGCTCCTTCTTACTTGGTTCTTCTGCTGTTGGGACTTGTTGGAATGGGATGCTCTCCTGTCTGATGTATGCCTCCCTTATGCTTATCTGTGATCTTTATTAAGCTCCATTTCTTCACCCAGAGATCTTAGAAGGTGTTCCTGACTCGCTGGAGGCCCAGGCCGAGGTGGCTTAGCATCAACCCTCATTGCTTATTTTGGTCTTTCATCTTCTCAACCTTGTTCCAGTTTCTAGGCCTGCTGGATCCATTTTTTCATCTTCCCATTCTTCTTGCTTCCTGGCCTTCCACTTCCTGACATCAATGTTGTCACTTGTCTCATTGGTGACTACCCTGTCAGGTCTGGCCCTATGAGAACCCATCTGGCTTTCTTTGCCAAACTTTGGTCTTAATTTTCAATTGACAGATGAGTTCTTAGGTTTCTCACCCATGCCCTATCTATACACTTCAGTTTCTCAAGGATGCTGTCTCAGATCTCTAGATCTTTGTTTTTGTTATTTACATTAATTATATTGATAGAGGGCACAATTAGTAATGTTTATTGATGTTTGAGTATTTCTAATTTTTAATTTTATTAAGGATGTTGAGGTAATACAGATTGAGCTGGATCAACTTTTAACTTGGGCAAATAGTTTGGCAAATGGTCTTTAAATATAGTAAGTGTAAGAGAATGCATCTTGGTTGTCTTTTGGATCACACAGATGGGAAACCATTCATTAGTATGCCTGTTTTCAAAAGTAAGTGGAATAACTGTATAAGTAATGACTAAAAGAAAAGTTTTGAAAACAGACATTTTGTTTAACAATGCTATAATTTTCTTCTAAATATGATTATGAATAAGAACTGAATCTTAATTTAAAATATTTGCTTTTGACTTTATATTTTGATATCAATCACTTTACTAAAAATAAAGACAAAGGTCAAAGTGATTTCTCTTAGAGTGACAAGACAGGTCCATAGAATAATGGGAGATTCAACAAGATATTTAATATGAAGTAGTTCTGAGTTTGAGAAAGAGAGAGACTGTGCACAATGAAAACACATCTTTATTTAAACTCAGAAACAATCAACATTAAATATTGCATAGGATGAAGGACAGTGCAATTACTTGAAAGTTATCTCTCTACTCTCCTAAAAACATATTGAGGTTTATTAAGAACTAGTTAACATTACAGTATAAACTTTAAGAGAGTATTACTATCTACAGAGAAAAGTTAAACTTCACTCACCAAACTAATGGATTGAGCTTGAGGAAAGCTAACTAACAGATCATGATGTCATATACCAAATTATGTAATGCTATATTCTTGAAACATAAGTGCCACCTGTTTCACTGTTGATCAATCCAGTTGAAACCAAAGGGAGGTTGTAACGTCAAGACATCACCTGACCAACAACTGGAAGATACTGCTATCTATTTTCATACATTGATATACCAGATATTATCTTAAGGGAATAATAAAGAACAGTGGTAACTAGAGAAAAGAACCTAATGATTTTCTGACCACATGTTATGCACAAACTGCAAATATCTAAAATATCTAAATAATTTCTAGAAATACTGTTATAAAACAATAAGGTAGAGAAGAAAAGCATTGTTATGCCTTCATACTACAGCTTGTCTGAGGCATTGTTTGTTTGATTCATGGAGATCTGGTGTTTTTCAGCTTTTGCTGTTTTTTTTTGTTGTTGTTTTTTCAACAACTAAACTATGTTTCTTAATATGCCTTAGGCCATTCTTTAAAATTCAAATAATAGTGTAACACCAAAACATGCCTGGTGACATTTATATTAATGATTATGCACTTTTTAGCAGTGGTCTTTTTAGTATATCTAATTTATCCACAAATACCATCTTTTATCATTTGTGCTGACTACCATTATCTGTAATAAATAATAATATTTACTACATTAAAGAGAATAATAGCATTATTGACATTAATATATTTAAAGTAGTGTGTCTGTAGTAAATGGAAATTTAAAATATGTGAATTATAACAATATTTTATTTGTGTGTATGCATCTTACATCTGTAGTAAAAAGAGATTTTAACCCTTTAAATGTGGCTGCTTTAAACTTGTGTGGAATTTTTGTGAGCCATACACATTATACAGTACACTCTCATTCAACTGCCAGAGGTGGATCGTACCCTATATGGCAAATCAGCAATCAATGAGTTGAGGAAAGGAAAACTGTCAGTTAATGCTTCCTATAGAAAGATTTATAGCTAAATCTTTGAATGATCAACAATCTTCACCTTTCTTCCTGCAACAGTTTGTGTCACACAAAAACAGATTAATACCAAAAAAACATTTGAAACATTCTTTCACAACTCATACATGTAAGGGAATTCTCTTAATATATTTGATGATAGTATCAGACATTGTACTTTTTTGTTTCTGCTCTTTTTATTGGTGCCACTGAGAAATGTCCCATGATATCAACCAATCAAATGGAATGTTATTTATTTATACTGCCCTCCTTTGATTTGAAGAGATTCCACAGCCAATGGCAAGTAATGTTATCAACCAATCTATTAATTATTTCAAGCTATCTGCAAGTAAATTCAGTACTTAATGAATAATTAAACAGCTTTTCTTGTTCCAAGTAGTATTAAAAAACAATGAAAAAAAAACAATATTTTAAGAAACCATGAGTGAAAGCAAAGAATAATATGTCAACCACAATATATCTGTCATATCTAGTGCCAAAAAGGCCTCTTGCACAATACCAGTGCTTGTTAGGTTGGCTAGGATATGAAAGACATAGTGGATATGAGTGCTATATATGTAGCACCCATACAACTACATATCAAGTTTTCATGAACAACAACAACTATTATGCTGTAAAACTGTCAATCACAAGCTAGTCTTGTTGTTAACCACAATATCAATGTGAGACAAATCCATTAGTGGGAGCAAAGGAGAATGTTATAATATATCAATCACCACATCTGTGCATATCCAATGCCAATGACGTCTTTTGCCCAATATCAGGACTTATCATACCAGTTGGGATACAACAGACATAGTAGTTGTCTAGGTGCTTTATATATTATTAATTTTCTTGAACAATAAATGTTATGGTGTGGAACAGATTAAAGAAGTGAATTGTAATTATTGTTTTTAATCGTATTATTCAGTACATCTTTGAGAAAATTACTGACCAGTCCAGCTCAAACTTTATCTTGCAGTTTTAACCAGCTATATGCATAGTTTGGATTATTATCCCACTTTAAACTCTGTACAAGTTCATCTGTTTAGTAAGGACAGTTATTGTGGTTCTGCAAAAGATACCAGGTTCATTCAGAGTAACTCTAAGTACATAGTGTACAGTAGTCATATCACAAAATTAGGAAACTGTGTAAATTTTAAACAAATAATTTTCTTTTGAAAGAACTCTCTCACTAACTCAAAGTAATATTTATTATAATTTTAGAAATTATACCTGTGGTTGCTATATTTATAATTAAGAACATTTGTTCTTAATGTTATTTTATTTACTTAAAGATTTCACAAATTCTTGTCAATGTTTAAATTGCTGTGTAAGTTTCAGCAGTATTTTCAACACATGACATACAGGGTAAATGACTAATTTATTATTTCAGCATTTGGTATTTGAAAAATTAAAAGCTTCTAATGTTGACAGGGGGAGGTACCTTCCTTTTGAGGTTAATCCTCCACAGACCCCTGTGTGGCCAGTTTACCCCCCTCTCAGATCATTCTCATGTCTGCTCAGTTGTGATAACTAGAGGTGCTATTGAGGTTAGATGTTAGCCTATGAATATTTAGTTACCTTAATTTGATGTCATGCCTCTTCTTCTGGTTGGTTCTCAGGTTCTCTCAGTCCTGTCACGGGATTGAGATGGAAAATATCACAGCTGTAACTCTGTTTCTAGTCTAATGTCGACAAACCTCTGGACAGAACTTATAGTTTAGTAAGTCTGGGTGTCATAGTGATAGTCAATGCTTTTTTTTTTCCTAACTATCATCAGATATCTTTCCAACCCCTGTCCATTCTTTAGTTTGGAGTTTCTAGTTACACATGAAACTGCAGTTCAAATACTCTAAATGTTTAGTATTATAATAGGATTTCAATAAATACCTTTGGATGAAATCCTCCTAACATATCTTTTCCTATTCTGAAAATTTAGTTTATTTCTACAGCTAAAACATGCCTAAGGATATCTTATTATTCATGAAAGTACATTTGGATTTTGCCAAAGTTTGTGATAAGTCTTTCATAAACTTTGAGGTTGTTAATGACTGACATCACAAAAGGATTAAAAATAACGGTGAGGAAGATCTAGTTGATAATCATTCAGTGGATTAATTACATGTCTTTTGGGAGGTAAGTACAATTCTATTTGAATGGAAAAAACACAGGTTTTTGACTATATAAATTTGTTTGACTTGTATATGACTATAATATGTAATGTGCTTACCATGAAATAATAGAATTGTATGATGTCTTCTTGGAATCGTCTATATTTTCATGTATGATAAGAGGGTAATTAAATCAATCCTAGTACAGCAGTAAATAAATATAAATGATAGTGATTTAGTGTCTTGGTATCACAGAAATATATTGTTTTACAAATATAGTGTTAGTGTATGATCATGAAGGTTTTTACTGCTGAAAGTAGAAGGGGCTAAAACAGAAAAAGCAAAGAAAAAGGACACTCCCATGCCATAAGTTTGAAAAAGATAAAATTCTGGTTATGAAAGTTTATTTAGCCTGACAAACAAAAATTGTGATTATATTAAGAATTATATTTCTATGTATCATTTAAAAAATTTAGGGTATTTAAAATAATTGGAGTCTTTATATAATGAATGATTATATTAAAAATAATAGTAGTTTGCTTTTTAGGAGTGTGATCTTGAACAGAAGATTGACTTTGAAATGAAGATGAGAGAAGGTATTATCAAGCTATTGGCTGTATCTAGACATTCAATTCAGACTTTGGAAGCTTCCAAATCTCTATTAACTTGTACTGAAAGAATTAAAGCATACATGGCAGAACAAGAACATCAGTCTCTACAAAGTGGGTGAGTATCTTTTTTTTTTTTTTTTTTTTTTTTTT
>NW_013667623.1:21079-24048 GCF_000517525.1 Limulus polyphemus
GTTTTTTTTTTTTTTTTTTTTTTGAAGTTAGTTGTCTCATTGAAAGATCATATAAAAGAAGTACTAAAATGTCCACCCTCTAAGTATCACTTAAGCATTAAAAAACTAAGAAATCATAAAGAATTGTTTCTTTTTTTAAAATTCCTCTTGTCTGAATACTGGTTTGAATTATTGTGGAACTAGTAATACACATATCATAACTTATTAAGCTTCTTGTAAATGTCTAATCTTTCATAAATTCTACTTGTTCTGGAGGTAATTTTTTTTTTTTTTTTTTTTGTCTTACCGAATAAGGCAAGAATTACACTGTTCAAGTAAAGATTCTTACAACAGAGTTGTTATTGAATTTTGTACTAGTTTACAGGCAGTTGTACTTGTCAAAGATCTGCTTCTTGTAAGGGAAAGAAATTAAAGTAGAAATGAGCTACATGTGTGATAAAAAAAAATTCCAATATGGAACATTATCTCTTCTCACATAAATAGCTATTCTCATTCAGTGTCGTCCACTATATGCAAAAATATTTTTAAGCATCACACAAGCCTTTTTTTTTTCCTTCCATTGGAATTGATTAATTCCAATGCATCTCTCATGCAAATCATCATTGGACAACCCTCCATCAATAAGAGTGCAACATACTCTCATTATGCATGTGACTCCCTCTATTCAAATCTACCGAACTATCACTTTGAGTTTTGGCAGAAAATGGAAGCACCAGTTTTCAGTGGGGAGGAAGGGTGGGAAGTGGGAAAGAAGGTAAGTACTTATCAGAAATACATTTTCAGTGTAGGAAAATTATAACGTCCGATACGTACATTATCTCTTCTCACACAAATAGCTAGAATCCCACATTAAATAGGTGGAAAGACTGGAGCGAGGGAAATAAAGAAGCATCCAAAGGACACTCCTTAAAATTAGATGGTCAGATTTTTAGTTCTGATGAGGGAGACAGAACACATCTCAACCAGGTATACTCTTTGTCCATCATGGAAAGATGTCGCATATATGGGCAGAAAACAGAGGAGGGCATTCAACTGGGAGAGAACTATAACCGGAAAGTGATCCAAACAATGCAATATTTATGAAACTCAATCCCAAAAATTATAAAATAGGGTAAAATGAAAAGGATATGCCCCTAGGTGTAGAGTGGCTAGGGCGCAACGGACTGTACATGGCAAGTCAACTACATCTAAAACCCATGCTGCTGGGAATCAACATCCATGTGGTGGCAGGAAAGAGGATCATACCAGTGGCAAATCATCTACAATCTAAAACCCTGCCATCTAATGGTGGTAAGAAAAAAAAATCATACCGTCTTCACCTTATGTTCATGAGACTGGAGGGAATCTAGTACCCCCCCCCCCCAACTCATGAATGGGGCACATGTGAATATTATAAATTGATGAACCTGACATCCACTATTGAAAAGACAGTTGCATAAATTAAACTATCTCCCTCAAAAGTGAAATTGACTGGAACCACTCCAAGCACAATAACATCCTCAGAATAAGAAACACTGAAGGATAGCAGAAGGAAAAGAACTGTAGCAATCCACAATTACCCCCACCGTGACCCACAACACTGATGGAGTATAAATGAGGGAGGAATATAGACATTTGTAATACATGTGTGAGGACTTATGTTGATTGGTTCCACTCTAAATCCAAAACCTGGCAACTGGGAACCAACATCCACATGGGGGGTAGGATGAGGGATCATAACTGAAGGGGTGAACTGCAATTTTGACGTTTCACTCCCATTTGTTTTTATGTTCCATACAGGAGAATATCGCATCATCTACACCAGCACAACACCACCACTCTACTCTCAACAGAATGGTTGCATAATTATTTCTATATTTTGTTTGTATTTCATTAACCCATTTAGGAGGACGCCTCCACTGTCCACCACCTCAGTGACTGGGAACTGGAAAGTAATAAAAACTCTCAAGCTCCACTAGAAGAGGGGTAAAATGCAGTGGAGAGTTCAGAGGAATGAAAACACCAGAGACAGTGCAATGTGTGACCACAAAACCCTATTTTTTAAAAAAGCAGACCATACCAATTTATTCAATACAATGCATGGCACGGATAGGCAGCTATCCCCTTCTGCTTTACCCATATAGTCCATGGGTTGGTACGGTCTTGGACAGGCAAACTTATGAAGCAATTCTCTCATGAGGATAAACCTACAGGCAATCTGACAGAACACTCCATCTCTACAGTGTGTGTTGCATGGCCATGGAATTATAATATCCAAGTCAACATGGTTTGACATTGCAGATTTGAATAGTTAAAGAATACCTGATCAGGCACCACTCACCACAGAGCGGGATCTAAACAATGAGTAATAATAGAAGCCAGTCGTCTATATAATGATGAAAACACAACCCGAGAGCATACAGGTGACAAGTGAATACTCTTACCACTCGACAAAAAACATAGGGGACTGAAGCAAGGGGGACATTATGTGCTTCATGCTTTTCACAATGAAATAGGATGCTA
This sequence comes from Limulus polyphemus, assembly GCF_000517525.1. Lineage (NCBI taxonomy): Eukaryota > Metazoa > Arthropoda > Merostomata > Xiphosura > Limulidae > Limulus > Limulus polyphemus. The sequence continues at coordinate 23,582 of NW_013667623.1, forward strand.
ATATTGTTGCCTATAAAAATGAAAGAGAGCATTTAAAAGCTTAACAGTCTCAGTCTTCAAGAAAATTGCCATCAGTAGCTTTTAAAGGGCAATCCCAATTTTAATGTTTTGTTTACCTTTAGTAACTTGCTATGTAATGTAAGCATCATCAGTCATCTACTTTTCTAAACCTAGTTTGATTTCATGATTTTTTCTTTAACCAAATCTCTTGCTTTCCCATAGTTTTGTAATTTTTTCAAATTATCTGTGAATTTAAACTTGAGACTTGTGGCACTTATTACTGATTTGCCCCTTTTGTAATCCAGTTAAGTTTGACCTTTCATTTTGTCTTTTTTTTTTTAGGAACATGCCTGTTTTGAATTAAAGGCAATTTTTTAATATTTCCCACATCAACTTTTAACTCATTTTCCCAATTACTAATGATAAATCTTTTTTCATGGCCTAAAACTTGCCTGTCTAAGTATTGG
>NW_013667623.1:24470-25024 GCF_000517525.1 Limulus polyphemus
AAACAAGTCCTTTCTTAATTAAAACTAGCTTATTCTTTCTTGATACAACTTTTTAGTACACAGAATTTCCACAGTCACTTTAAACTTAACAACCTTTATAACACACGCTATAAATAACAGTGATTCACGCACTTTATTTATGGTGCTTACTGTTCTATTGACTCAATTATCTATTTCTTCAGTCTCTCTACATATCTATCTCTCGCTGGCTTTATTTGCCAGGCTTATATACTAAAAAAGAGGGCCCCTGGCAAACACTCAGATATTCGCGGAGTTCCTCGATAAGTCATGATCCTTCTAGAAACTCCAGCGTGCATGCTTTCACCTTATTGCCAGAGACCTTGGCCATAACTAAATGCAATCTCAGGTTTATCTGCTTCAGCCGCTTTCACTTGATGGAAACCTGATTTTAAGTCCAGAGTTAAAAACCACTTGGCTCCACTTAGGCCATCAAGAGTATTATCAATTCTTGGCAGCGGGTATGAGTCCTTTTCAGTTATACTGTTAAGAGCCCTGAGAAACGTTGGGTCCCATCCTTCTTCTGGACTAACACG
>NW_013667623.1:25987-34447 GCF_000517525.1 Limulus polyphemus
GGTTTAGCTGCGGGGTCTGGAAGGGTCTTCCCATTCTCTGGGGCTGATTAGGTCCATGGCTAATATATTCTCCGTGTGTAAAAAACAGTAAATCATCCTTTAATGTATTTAATTCACTTTGAAATTTATTAATGTTTTCCATTTGTGTGTGCTGGCTTTCTCTCAACTGTTGGAGTCTTTCTTCCTGTTTCTTTCTTGTTCTTCTTGTTTCATTTCTTGTTCCAGTTACCACTGGTGCTGGTTTTCCTGCCACTGCTGTAGTCTTATTTATTTTCTTTTTCCTCTAACCACTGCTGTAGTCTCTCTTTTTATTTTCTTTCTCCTCCAACCACCGCTGTAGTCTCTCTTCTTGTTTATTTTCTTTTTCCTCCAACAACTGCTGTAATCTCTCTTGTTTCTTTTGCTGTTCTTGTATTGCTGCCATCAAATCTGCTAAGCTGTAGTTTGGTTTGCCAATTTTCGTTTCTATCATCTTTTTTTTTTCTTTTCAGTCCCACTCCCTTCTACACTCATTTTAAATATAACAACCTTTATAACGCACACTATAAATCACAGTGATTCACACACACTTTATTTACGGTGCCTACTGTTTGCTTGACTCAATTATCTATCTTTTCAATCTCTCTGCATATCTATCTCTCGCTGGCTTTATTTCCTGGGCTTATATACTAAAAAATAGGGCGCCTGTCAAACACTCGGATATTTGCGCACTTCATCGATAAGTCATGATTCTTCTAGAAACTCCAGGGCGCATGCTCCCAGCATTGCATGACTTCTGCTGTCATAACAATATCATCAGTCCTAACAAGCTGCAGTTCATCCAGTATATAGAGCCACCCAACCCCATCTTTTAAAATCTACAATTAACCTGAAATTTTAAATTAATTTTAATTTTATCATAGTCTTCCATTTCAACTGTTTACTTTTTCCTAATATTCCTAACATTATAATAATTGCACTTAAGCATATACTTGACTCTACTGTTTATCTTTAAATTTGACACTTATTCTATTACTTAGATTTAGAATAGAGAATAACAATTTATTTCCAAAATCCTCATGATCTATCCTATCAATTTTTTATTCTCAATTTCCCAAGCTTCATTATCACTACCAAAATTTAAACTAATATTAATGAATAAAATTTCAATTTCCCAAGAAAATCTCCCTACTTAACCTACATAAGTGGAACCCATATGTAGCATATAATTCAGCCTTACCCTGAAAATTATCCAATAGTCTAACAACCCACTTGTGCTCTAATCAAAACTCTGATATTCATTCATGTAAGCCTTAGATCCTGCTAAGTAATTCATTTCTGCATCAAGCATGAGGGAGTACTCCCAAAATGGCCACACATCTATATCTATCACTACAAGAAAGCAAATATGGATTCATTAAAGAGTAATCTTGCCTTACTAATCTTACCTTCCTTTGAGGATTTTACTTGTTATATGAACATTGAAGAGGATATGGACTAAATGTATTTATATTTTCAAAGAACTTTTGATAAGGTATCACACACAAGATTAGCTAAACAAAATCACAGGCTGGATAAAGACTACTGAATGGGATTGTATGGTGGTTGGATGGGGGAAGACAGAAGGTTATTAATAGAGTCCAGTAAAACTGGCCCCTTGTTATTAGTGGAGTGCCTTAAGGATCAGTGATTGTGCCTTTGGTTTTTCTTTCTTACATTAACCCTTTACACATGGGTCAGAGGCCATGTCATCGCGTTTGTTGACTCGCATTCAAAATTTTATTGAACTATTATTTTATGTATGTATGTCATTAAGTTTGGTATCAAACTGTAGACTATAATTTAAATGTTAATAATATACATCATTTAATTTTTAATTTAAAAGTAAATACTAAAAGAACACACCTAAACATCGATTTTTGTGTTTTACATTGTATGTTGAATGCAGCACTGGTTAAAATTAGATGTTTGTGATGTCAAAATACAAATTATATAGTTTTGTACAAATTAGGAACTCAAATTACCGATATTGACATGCTAGAATATAAAATAAGAACCTCCTATCTTTTCTATTTGCTGAGATATCACTCATGTTCTGAATGAAATGCAGTGGCCTTGTTCACCTCTTTCCATTTTTGGAAATGGTCCCTCTATATATATACATAGTTCTATATATGACATGTGAATAACCAATTGAAAACTCAGAATGTCCCCCTAGTGGCTTTCTCAGCCATTTTCATATATGTTAGGATGCCGTCTCATTCTTTTGAACCAAGATTTGAAGGAGGTATGTTGATTCTTTTGTCTGCTCAAAATTTCATTTTTTTTTTCTTTTTCACCAAAATGCAGCATACTTACTAAGCTTGATAAATTATAGTGGAATTCTATGATATCAGCATAGTAACTTATGGTTTTTTGGTTATTCAAATGTATATATAAAACCTAAAAAAATTATTTCGCTTCACATTCTCCACGTACGAAATTTCTTAAGGCTTAGCAAGCTACAACAAACAGCAACCGAGTACAAAGGTCGGAACTAGAAGAGATAATTGTTTGCTTAACTTCTTTAATTACTGTTCTATGTTTTAAGAAAAATAAGTTTAAGAACTTGTATGTAAATAGTAATAATCTATATACATATATAATCTATAATTGAAATGGGACTGTATTTTACAAAATACTAGTCCACTAAAACACAGCCAAGACAGGTCAATATAATAAAAATAATAAATATATTTAAATGTATAATGTTATGAGATTTAAACTATTTAGTCTAAACATTTATGTTTTCGTGTTATAATTTGTAGTCATTCTAGAACAAAAAAGGCATAATTTATATTTATTTCCTAATTTTTCATGTTGGTGACGAGATTGGTCAAATCTACCGAACCTGTACAGATATTTGTTAGTGAAAATAACAGATAAAATATAAAGTTTTTCTTAAGAAATGTTTGATAACTATCTGGACATCATAAGGATTTTGCATATGAAATATGAAAATTTTTGATGCATAAAAGTATTTTTAATTTTAAAATGGAAATTACTTTGCATGTTGGACAGGGAACATGTGAAAAGAAAAAAGGCATAAAAACATTGCTTTAGAAAAAAATCAAAATTAAATATCTTATTTTTCAAAAACTACTTATTTATAGGACCTTTCATCTCAAATTTAAAAGAATTTCATCCACTAGTTTCATTTTTGTATAAAACTTTCACGAGAGTTGCATACTTACTTACAATGTAAGTAGGTCATAGTCAAAGGGTTAATGATGTTGATAGGGGCATAATTAATAACTTTGTAAAGTTTGCTGATGACATTAAACCCTTAAGCTCATTGAAGTGCTCAGTCCCTATTCTAACATTTTGCTAACCTTTAACACACTAAAAGAAATATTCTACCTGTTAGTTTTAATATTATTAACCAGTATTTCCTTGTGATATATTTGATTTCTCAATTGTTTTTAACCGTATCCCTAGCTTTCATATAGTAAATCTTCTTTCTTATCTCTCAATTTAAACTTTTTAAACTTTGTGATATTCATCACTGATTTTTTTCATTTATGTCCTCAGTAAGCCAATAAGAATATGCCTATCTTGAATTAGGTTTTTGAAAATTAAGAACTAAAATGTTTTTCTTTAACATGTAGCAAAACAAAAAATATGATTATGCAATTATCTCTATTCCCCAAATATCCTCCCCATTCATAATTTATAACAATATTCTTATTAGCGATTAACAATAAATTAATAATGGCATCTCTGTTTCACTCACTGGCCATTGAATTTAGAAAATCTTCACGAAAGCTTCAAAAACGAACTTCTCTCCTTCACTACTTGACTCTATATGAACCAATTCAGTGTCGAATATTTAATTTCTGTAGATCGTTACATCAATATTCTGATTCGTCTGATTTCATTTTGCAATTTCTCATTGACATCATCTGTATGATCAAGAAGCTTATATCACTTATCAATTAATAACTTCATACCTTTAGAACTCATGAATGTAAACCATATAGATTCAACCTATTGACTATGTTTTTATGTTTTTTAAGTCCTAACAGAGGATATTTGTGAATATTTCATAGTTTCCTTTGGCATTGTCCTGCTCATGCATCAATCATCATTTTTAAAGTACCAACTTATACACACTTTATCTGTCCTGTTGACATAGTGGTCAAAATGAGTTATTGGTGTGTTCCATTCAAAAGTAAGGATTCAAATGCAGTTTATAGCTAGCTGACCTTTACTTTTTTTTGTCTCATCAAGATCAATTCAACTCTTGCATATGTTACTATTCCTGAATCCATGTTTCAAGATATTTTGGGTGGGTGACCATTCTACTTGCTGCCCATTGCAACTACCTCCTCATAAAAAGCTTTTAGTGAACATTTGACATTATAACCCACTTCCTGCTCAAAGTATAGTGTGTTTGAGGAACCTCACTAGAAAACCTGCTCACCGTGAGCATTTGACCATTTTATGTAGTTATTCAGTAAATTGCAACCATTTTTCACCAGACAGTCAAAGTTATTTCGGACTGCAACTAGCTGATTTTGTAGCAGACTTCATGGTAGTGTCCACATAAGTTTCCTTTTCCAGGAGAAAAATTTCCATGTTAAAGGAGGACAACCAAATTTCATATTAAACTTCTTGTTGTCAGCAGGGTCATTGTTAGGGTTTACTTGTTTATGGCTGCTAAGGGATATTGATTATCCAAGGATTTTCAGCATGGAAAAGTATTGCTAAACCATATTCTGTTACAAGTCTTAAAGAACAATTATAAATAATGTAGGTAGTAGTGTGCTACATACAATTCATTTTCATGATCAATAATTTTTAAATGATGTCAAATATGTGCGTGTCATCACCTGCCTTTCAAGATATATGTTTCAGCACATGTACCATATGAGTCTATACAACTGTAATATCTAATAAAATATTTTAGATAAAAACCTTCATAGACAAGTAAGTGAAACCTAACACAAACATCAATGTATATTTAGCTTCATTTACATGTCCATGTATATTTCAAATATTCTATGCTTAGAAGTTTCAAATACCAGTAAATAGAGCTGGGTGGTTGTGTCAGATTTTGAATATGGGCTGCGGATTCTTTACAGTAGATGTCTGTGACTTGTTGGTGATAAATGTCAACATTAAACAGACAGCACACAATTCACTCATTTTAAAATAATATATTCCAAAAAATTCAAATGTATGTAGAAAATTCTTTACTCTATAGGATATCACAGTTGTATGTAAAACTCTAAATAATTCTCTTTTCTTGTCAAAAGTCCACACAGGTAGGTTCAATTACTTTAGAACACCCCTTTGACAAGACAAACTATTCTCTTTATCTCTGTTAAACTGTGAAATTCTTTTCAGATATCACCCATTATTATGGCTAAACTAACAATCATGCAGTCTAACTTCACTTTCACTAATGTAACATTTTCTGACTTATTTAACTTGCGCTCACATGGTTGTCTATATATACATTGCCCAATTGGTGTCTATAACTTTCTGCAAACTATGAAATACTATAATGTAACAATATTTGAGTAGAAAAATATTTTGCTACAATCTTTATTTTAAAACATAATTTGGACATTTCTAAAACATATTACAGTTTCAATTTGAAAATAATTAGTGGTATAATTAAGTGTTAGATATACACAAGTGTTTGAAATTAAGTTTAATGTGACTGTTAAATTTAGATATTTTTAGAAACACTAGTTTATCAGAAGTTTGTTTACATAACTATTCACAAATCATATGTTATATAGTTCACTAGTTATGAATTGGTGATTGTTATATTATTGTGTCATGTTAATAGAACCTTCTAAGTTCTTCTCATTGTTTTAATTGAGTATTATTTCATCATATGTCCTAGAGTGTGGAATGTTCTAGGCCTCTGTTGGGCTATAAACATGCATCCAAAATGTAGTTTGAGTTACTTAGTTAATTATATAGATAGTTAGATTTAGATTGTGTGATTGTAAATTTAGTCATAGAATATATAGTGACAATTTTTAAAGTGCAATTATCACAGATTGTATTGTAATAACAGAGCAGAGAAGAGTAATTCATCTGGTCAAATTGTGTTCTAAAATAACTGAACCAGCTTGTGTGGACTTTGATGAAAATGAGACAATTATTTAAAGCTCTGAATACAATTGTGATAGCCAATAGTGTAATGAACTTTTATATATATGTTTGACTTGTTTTAATATATTATTTTCAAACAAGTGGACTGTGTGCTGTTTGTTTATTGTTGAAATTTATTGCTGACAAATCACACACCTACTGTAAAGAATTCCATCCATACTAAAACCTGACAATGGTGAGCCAGCTAGGATCTATAGTGTTAAATGGCAGTACAAGTAGATGTAAACACCTAACAAATAGGTCTGTATATGCACAGCTGTAGTGGTGGCAAAAATATTGGAGAGGTCACAACCACACTATATGACCATGTCTACTGACTTTGATAAGTGGATGGAGAGGGGCAAGCAACTTGGGCTCAAAGATTGCGATCTGTGAGAATTTGTTAAACAACTAGACCTAGAGAAGACCAGCATCAACAGAGAAGAAAGCAAGAAAGAGAAAGACAGAAAAAGAAAAGGAGAGAGAGAGAGGAGAGACTGGTACTAGAGAGGATAAGAGCACAAATTGAGATCTCCAAGCTCACCCAACAGAAAGACTGAGGACCCAAGATGAGAATGGGGTCAAGGACAGCTGAACTAAGCTGTCCAAATTTGATGAACAGAAACATGACATGGGATTTGCAGAAAAGAAGACCAAAAAGGGGTGCTGTACTGGACCTATTAAGGCAGGTCTGCTGGAAAAGTTAAACAGATCATAGTATCAATAGAATACCAGACACAAGTGATGTAGTTGACTCATGAGTTGATTATGGGAGGACACCTAGGAGCAAAGAAGACTGCAGTTAGAATCACCAGAAACTCCCATTGGCTGGGGTTTATCGGAGATGTGAGCAGATCTACTATGCCAGTATGCAGATGTCTTCACAGATAGATCAGGCAAGACAGACCTTGTGCAACATAAGATCGAGACCACAACCAGGGATCCAATCAAGGTGAAGCTCTACCAGATGGCATATACGATGAGACCCCTTATCAAGTGATAAGTTGAAGTAATGTTAGTAGCTGGAATCATTGAGCCTTTGAATTCAGCCTACTGTTCATTAGTGGTATCATAAAAAAGATTTCTGGAAGTTGAACCTCATGAGAAAGTTCAACTCCAAAGCAATGGGCAAACCACAGGCTATCATGGTGAAACTAGATGGGGCTAAGTTTTTTACCAAGATTGACCTCAGCAAACGTTATTGGCAGATCCAGATGGAGATAGAATGTAAAGAGAAGACAGTCTTTGTGATACCAGATAGATGCTACCAATTTAAGAGGATTCCATTTGGGTTGGTCAACTCAGCAGCATCATTCAGTTGCATGAAGAGGAAGATTTTGTACAAAACCATCAAAATCGAGCATTGTGACCCACACAGCCAGATGGGAAGATCACCTAAAGAAAGTCAGAGGACCGTTTGGGTGAGTGAGGGCAGTAAGTCTCACCATCAGACCATCTAAGTGCTACATTGGTTATTCTGTGCTGGACTTTGTTGGGCACAAGGTGGATGACCAACAAATAACCATGGAAGAAGAGAAACTAACCCACATACAAAATGCACCAGCTCCAATGACCAAACAGCAAGTTAGATCCTTCCTGGGGTTAGTGGGATACTATAGGAAGTTCATCCCAAAATATACTGAAGTCACTGCACTACTTACTCTACCTGACAAAGCAAGATCAACCCAAGAAGGGGAAGTGGGAACAAACAAAACAAATTACCAATATTGACAAGCTAGAATATAAAATAAGAACCTCATATCTTTTCTATTTACTGAGATATCACTCATATACTGAATCAAACACAGTGACCCCACTCACCTCTTTCCATTTTTGGAAACAGTCCCTTATATACATTTACTTCAACATATGACATGTGAATAACCATTCAAAAGCTCAGAATGCCCCCTAGTGGCTTCTCAGCCATTTTCATGTGTTAGGATGTCCGCTTGTTTCTTCGAACCGAGATTTCAAGGAGGTAGGTTGGGTCTTTAGTCTGCTTGAATGAAAGAGGCATAATTTATATTTATTTCCTAATTTTTTATGTTGGTGACGAGATTGGTCAAATCTACCGAACCCGTACAGAGATTTGTTACTGAAAATAACAGATAAAATAAGTTTTTTCTTAACAAACATTTGATAACTATCTGGACATTATAAAGATTTTGCATGTGAAATTTGAAAATTTTCTGATCCATAAAAGTATTTTTGATAGTAAAATGAAAATTACTTTGTGTGTTGGATAGGCAACATGCAAAAAGAAAATAAAGGCATTAGAAAAACATTGCTTTACAAACCTTAAGACTTGATAAAAAAAAAAAATATATATAT
>NW_013667623.1:35399-48576 GCF_000517525.1 Limulus polyphemus
TTGTGACTTCTAACGGGACTGAATCTGTCTGCATTAGGGTTTAGCTGCGGGCTTGCCATTGTCTGGGGCTGATTAAGTCGATGGTCAATGTATCCTCCTTGTGTAAAAGACAAAAAGTCGTCCTTTAACGTATCTAATTCGCTTTTAACTTTACTAATGTTTTCCATTTGTACTTCTTGCCACTGTTGTAGTCTCTCTTCTTGTTTCTTTTCTCGTTCTTCTTGTTTATTTTCTTTCTCCTCTAACAACTGCTGTAATTTCTCCTCTTAAATCTTTCTTCTTTCTCCTCCAACAACTGTTGTAATCTCTCTTGTTTCTTTTGCTGTTCGATCTGCCATTGTTGTAGGTTTTCTTGCCACTGCTGTAATCTTTCTTCTTGTTTCTTTTCTTTTTCCTCTAACAACTGCCGTAATTTCTCTTCTTGTTTAATTTCTCGTTCTTCTTGTTTCTTTTCTTGTTTTTGTATTGCTGCCATCAAGTCTGCTAAGCTGTAGTTTGATTTTCCGCCTCTCATTTCCATTTTTCTTCACTTTTTTTTTTCTATCCCACTCTCTGACATCAATTTGTTACGTCTCCGTTTGTTAATTGATTTTTCCGTAACTTCGTTCCGACGAAATTTTAACGACACAAGTCTTTACTTAATAAAACTGGTTTATTCTTTCTGAATATAACTTTACCGATACACTCAACTTCAACAATCGCGCTAAACAAACGCTATAACAACGAACGTCTATAATACTTCTGACTGCAGTTCAATTACTCACTATCTATACACGCATTACATTACCTTTCGCGTCACGTTGTCCCCCTCTTATATATACCCGCCTACCCCATCTAGTAAATACTAGAGTATTCATGAAGAAACAAGATAGTTCTAGAAACTAGAGGGCGCCACACCAGTCACGTGACCTCGATGACATAATGTTTACTGCTAATGTGCCAAATTTAGTTAACATGTGCTTACTAATTTATAAGTTATAGCATGAAAACTATAACAAGGACAAAATGGTTACGAGTTCAGTCCCAGGCACAGAGCCCATGCTAAAAGAGTTAAGAATCATACATTGTGTAGTTCACTAGTTATGAATTGGCAATTGTTATATTATTGCATTATATTGCTAGAAATTTCAGAGTTTTAATTGTGTATTATTGCATCATAATATCTTGTCTGTGGAATGTTTTAGGCCTTCGTTGGTCTGTAATACGAGACAAAAATATAGTTCTAGTTAGTTAGTTAAACAGATAGTTAGATCTAGACTGCATAATTGTGAGTTTAGTCATAAAGAGTGTGTAGTGGCAATTTTTAAAGTGAAATTATCACAGATTGTATTGTAAGAACAGTGTAGAGAAGAATAATTCGTCTGGTCAAATTGTGTTCTAAAGTAACTGAACTAGCATGTGTGGACTTTGAGGAAAACAAGGCAATTATTTAAATCTGTGGATACAACTCTGATAACCAACAGTGTAACAAACATTTGTATATATGTTTGATTTGTTTTAATCTGTTATTTTGAAATGAGTGGACTGTGCTCTGTTTGTTTATTGTTGAAATTTATCTTCAACAAGTCATGAACACCTACTTTAAAGAACTTGGCTTATACTAAAAGCTAACACTAGGTATTTTTGTGTTCTGGGCAAGTTTGAAAAATTGCTCCCCCACTCACTTTATGCAATCATATAGCAAAAACAATCATGTGTATAATAATGCATGATAATAAAAATATCTGGGACATTTTTCCTAAATATATTATTATATGTAGTTCTGAAATATCTGTTAAAATAGCTGGAGCTTTGTGTCCTCTTCTAGAATGTCTGTTTGTACCTTCCTAATTATGCTACTGGAAATAATTAAGTAGCCAGTGAGCCAACTTATTTTTGTGCATTGTTTGAAAAGAATAAAGATATAAATAATATTCAATAAAGATCTGTCATCAGAATATTTTGCAGTCACCTACCATACTCACTGAATAATAAAGTTATCTTTATTAATGACGATTATATTTAGTGAATGTAAAAACAAAAAGAAACTTTTTGATCAACATTGTTATTCATTTAACCCTATTGCTACGGGTATCCTTTATTGCACATGACACAAAGTTTTATTGTTTTACATTCAAAATTTTATTGAACTACTTTTGTTTATGTTATACTAATTAGAATAGCATAAAATCTAAACTAATAATCCATATTTTAATAGTATATTAAGTTTTAAGTTCTTAATTTTTCAAGGCAATATTTAAAAAAATCTTGATTTTTCCCCTGTGTGATCCACATGACACATTTTCTCTTAGCATGTCATCTTCTTCATTTTATCCACCACCCCTCAAAAAAGTACAAAATTAAACGTAAATTGCTTTGTATGATATTGTCATTGCTCAAACAAACCATAATTTTTATAGTCTTCAATTTTGTTTGGTTACAGAGCTAACGATTAAAAAATCAGACCCCTCATGCCATGCCTACCTGTCACATCCTCTCTTTCAGAATTTGCTAATAGTTCTCTCTCTTACATTTCATTACATATTACCTATAACCAATAGAAAGTCAAGATTTTCATCTATCACGTGACGAATTGTATAATGTTATGTTCTGAATGCTTAAATGTCAATTTCACTCAGAGTACCAACATTGTTCCCATGAGAAAGTTAATGACTAACTTGGATGAATTTGTAATGACTCTTGTCACATAGTTAGAAAGCCAGAAAATTTTTGAGAGGTAGGGTATTTGTCTACTTTTTGCATGTTATTAGTCTATATTCTTTGGTGCATTATTTAATTAAATAAAAACTAAGTGTATTTACTATCATTAGTATAAAAAAATTAGGGTTAACTCTCTTCGAGAAATGACAGCAAGAAAACATAATTGGTTATGTATTTTATTTCTTGTTTTTCAAGGTAAAAATAAATAATACTAATATTATAATAAACATCTTTCACGAGGCACTCATGCAAACAGCTCGTAGTAACTTGTGGGTAATGTAATTTGTTAGCGTAACGTGAGCAGTGTTATTCACAACTCTTTATGGTGTGATAGTAGTTGGACACAGTTCAAAGGGCAATAAAACAATAAAATTTAATTATAAATAGATGTATACTGTCACGAACTTAGAGCTACTTAGGATAAACAAATGTAGTTTCATGTTACAATTTGTAGTCATTCTAGAAAGAAAAAGGATAGTTTAGATTTATTTCAATTTTTTGTTTTGGTGGTTATGAGGTCAAATGATTTGGCCGATTCCATTTTGAGATAAGGCAGAGAAAATAAAAGATAAACTATAAAGTTTTGCTGAAAAAAAAATGTTTGAAATGAATTTAGGAGGTTTTAGGGATTACACAAAAGAAACTTGAGATTTTTTGGGGATGAGGAAAAGTATTTGTAATTCTAACATGAAAATTACTTTTTACACGGAATATTCAAAACAATTACTCACTATTTACGTGGACAAATATTTTATTTTATTAAAAGTGCTTCACTAAAAAATTATTTTTTGTATGTGAAAGACAATATTAACTGAAAGACTGCCAAAGTTTGTGAAGATATACATACTATACTGAAAGTTAGAAGTATTAAATCTATAAAGACTTTAAACAAGTTCAAAGAGGTCATGTGATCAGTCAGATTGACTGAGCCCGTATTGAGAGAGTTAAACCATAGTCTATCAATTAAAAAGTAAAAATACCATATTTAAACAAAGGCCCAAACATGAATAAGATATCTTAAGCCTTAAGCAATCTCCCTTCTTTGACTTCTTTGTATCATACTGAATCTTTTGTCTAACTAGCTACTACTTTTATTTGGTGATGTATGTTTGTTACTGTTTAATTTGTAGTAAAGTTTTTTTTGTTACCCAAGCAATGTCAGTAATTATAGTTTAATCACTTTTAATTGGAATTACTTTTTGACACATTGCCAACATAATCTTTTGCTGCATAGAGACAACAGATTGATATGGAGCTTGCCATAAATAAACCAGGTTCTAGTTTGGTATATTTTGATATGAATAGAGATCAAAAACTAAAGAGTGCTGTATGATCTGAAGAGCTTAGTTACAGGGTTAGTATGGAATGAGGTTAAACCATATCAAAATGATGCATCTTGATCCTAGTGTGGTGGATGGGAGCCCAAACAAACAATTATGCAAACGTATGCATGTTACTTCTCTATTTCTATATATTTCTAGAATTTAAAGAAATATGCTGCATTTTGTATATAAATAAAAAACTATTTGTACAAGAAAGCAAATTATATAGCACTCATTCATTGTTTGTTTTTTTGTCCATTTTAAACTGATATAATGTTTAAACCTTTAAAAACTTGTTTTTTTAAGTTTAAATGTGTAATACACTAAAAGAAATCTAGAATCCTTCGTATACAACAATGTTGGGGCCTTAAGTGTCTATAGCTACAGTTATTCAAAAGCTTTGTAACCAGTCATGGGGAAATGAATAATCATAACTGATTTTATTTATTAGGCAAACAAGTATTCAGTCAAAGTAAAAAAAAAAAAACAATAACCTAGTACATTTTGATATTCTTCAAGTAGCCTATATTTAAAGTCAACATAAAAATTACAATAATGTTCATTTATTTTGTAAAATAAAACCACTTTTGGTAGTTATAACTTTTGGGAATGAATAACAATGAAACTAGAAAGGTTTCAGATAAGAGTATTATCGTGTTAATAAATAATAAGATTTTAACTTTTCACACTAGCTGCAGTAACATTTCATTTTTACAGTTATGATATATAACTTCTTAACAGATTTGTATAACACTGTTACCAAATTTTCTGTATTCTTTACATGAAAGAAGAGACTTCCACTGCAATAATAGTGTTTTAGGTTAATCATTATTGACCATATAGTCCTAAAGTAGCTTAAACAAGTCAAACAGAATTAAAATAACATTAATATATTTTATAATGGATTAGCTTATTCAGGTTATAATCCAAGCATTTCAAAGCTTTTATCTTTATTCATAGTAATGTGATTGATGTGAAAATAAAAATAGTTATAATTATTTATGATCATATTTATAAAGAAAATTAAAGAATTGGTGAACAGCTTGCTTGCTTTAACAAATTTTGTCAAAACTTGTTATGTTTATAGTCATACCACTTGCATTTTCTCATGAGAATTCTAACTTCTAAATGGTGAAATATCAATTATATAAAATGGCGGTGTTATAAGAGCTGTAGATGTCCTAAACTTATGAAAACAAATCTCTAAGACACATTATTAGTGTGTCTATAAAAAGGTGAGGCATGAATAGTTACCACAGCAACATTTAATTTATGTTCATATTGCTGTATTAGTTTAGACATAATTAGTTTATGGCTGAGACCTAAACTGCATTGCTGTAGACTGTTGTGTTTACTTGAGAAAACCTCTAAAAACTTAAAAGTAATTAATAGCCCAATCAAATACAAACACTGACATTTAATGTTTCTTTTTGATACTATATGGTGATGTAAGGATATTTGGCTGAAAAAAAAAATGGAAGATGCTCAAACTCCTTTACAACTGTATCTGCTTATACAATATTAAAGAATGCAATTATGAATTAGAAATATAACACAATTTAAAAAAAAAGTTAGTATAACAGTTGTATAACACTCTTACCAAACTTTCAGTATTTTTATATGAAAGTAGAGAATTCCACTGTAATAATAATAATAATATTGTATTTTAGATTAATCATTACTGACCATATAGTTCTAAAGTAGCCTAAATAAGTCAATTAACATTTTTTAATTCAAATTATTCATTTGATAAAATTGAACCCACTTTGAGACAATAAAGTTTGAAGATAGTCTGAATGGGTAACAAAGAAAAAATTTATTACAAGTGTAACACATTAACAGATGTACAACGTTTTTGACAAGGTTTTGTCATCATCGGGTACCTTTGCACGCTGATTTCTCAAAGCCCTTTCCCTTGGCTGTGGTTTGGCAGTGGGTGCTGCCAGCCAGTTGCCTTCCTTGTCAGTAGTTAAAAATTAGTTAGTGGCAAATAACTTTAGTAGCTGTTCAATGACAGGGCAAGGCCCCCCAGTGGCACAGTGGTATGTCTGCTGACTTACAACGCTAAAATTCAGGTTTCAATACCTGTGGTGAGCAGAGCACAGATAGCCCTTTGTGTAGCTTTGTGCTACAGACAGACAGGGCAAGTATGTTTAGTAGCAATGGAAATCGAACTGAGACCCCCCCCCCCCCCATATTATGTAGCTTTGAGTTTAACAACAAAAAAACATAATGGTAGTATTTCAATTACTTGGATAGTTGGAATAAAATAGTAAATAACCAGAAACATTAATTTTGATTAGTTGATGATTTTTATGACAATCAATTTATTTAGTAAATTTCATAAAAATGTGTTTAGGCTAACTGAATGTAATGTTAAATCTCCTCAAACTTTTCTATCACTTTTGTAGATCTGTGAGGCAGGCAATGAAAAGTAAGGGCAGAGTTTCTGTATCAGGTAAGATTTTAAATCTGAGCAACTTGTAATAAAGAATAACGAAATATTAAGTTTTAAAGAAATGAATGAAAATTAATTACAAATGCAAAAATTTATTTGCATTTAAGTGCTGCAATAATTACAAAATTAACATCTCTGCAATAGTATCATTAAGTAATCGATAAAAATATCTGTAGGTTTAAATTGGTAAACCTTGAAGTGCATAATTTGGGCTATACATTTTCATATTATATTTTGTTCAATATCATTTTTAAAAGATTAATGGCTAAAGAAATGACTATGGTTATGTTGAAGCTTGTAAAATAAAGCATTAAGTGAGGACTAATGATATTTATTCAGTAGATGTGTGCATTGCACCACTACCTAATTGTTTCCACTTCCTGCTTTGAGTAAACATGCAAACCTTAAGACCATTTCTGATTATTACTGAAATATTAAATGCTGTCATATTTTTTAATGTAAGTGGTATATTTAAAAATACTAATGATTTATATTTCACATTTGCAATAAAAAAGTAAGGGATGTCTCCTTCCAAACAGTTTAGTATAGAAATCCAGTTAATTAATAAAAGATTGATAAATAAGATCATCAGAGCAAAAGTTGATTGAAACTTTAATTTTCATAAGAGTGTAATGAAATGTGACTTTTAAAAATTTCACTTTGTTCATAGTTCTTGTATCTTCAAAGTATATATATTGATTTGATATTGGTGTATAGATTGAAATTTGAACCTAAATATGATGTAGCTTTCATCAAGCTTTGTTGAATTAAATTTGATGACAAGTAATCTGTTTTGAGACAATAAAATTAGAAGACAGTTTAAATGGGTAATGAAGAAAAATTTATTACAAGTTTAACATATTAACAAATGTATAATGTTTTCGACAAGGTTTTGTCATCGTCAGTTACCTTTGCACCACAAAGAGCTGTTACCTCAGTGCACTACCGTGTAAATCCTGCACATGCCACAAGCCTTGAACAAAGCTCCCACCCTTACACATGTCAATGTGTATTGTTCCAATCTATGATGTAATCATCATTAGACTATAGCATTCAACCAACAGCATGGTGACACATCCTCCATGTGCAGTAATCCCCATGAGCATTAGCATTTGAACATAGGTTCATGATTTCTTTAGCACCACTTGTCTTTAGACATGTTTTTTGCATAAGATTTACCTGAATTTTTGCACTTATTAATCTAACTTTTGTAACTTCATCATGCAGTCTTTCTTTCCTTAATTTTCTTGATTATATGAAAAAATGACATTAAATTTTAAACTTATCACTTGAACTTATATTTGATTTATCTTCAGTTTGATTTTCTTTTCATTGTCTGTACTTTTGGGACACACCATTGTCTGTTCCAATTGTTTAATCCAAAATAAAGGTTTTGTTCGGTACTCTTTAAGATCATCATTAAGCTTATATACCATCATCATCATACCTGGTTCATTTTATTTCTAAGCAATAAAAAAAGATAAAAAGTAACAATAAAAAAAATAAAGGATTTTATTTTGAGGGGATAACTTTTGATATGAAGAAAAGCTTTTCAGTGCCATTTTAGACATACTTGTAAAAAATCTTAAAGAATGCAACTAGAAAATATTTGTAGACATACTGTACTTTTGGCACTCATATGTCTTCATCATGAACAACATATGAGTGAGTGTTGGAGAATCACATTGTTGGAGAGAGGGTTTTTATTTCTTATGCCTGATGGTAACAAGTAAACTTGTTGAAATGTTGTAAGTTGTCTTTGTCTTGTTTTCTCATACTTTGTGTCTGACAATGACAAGTAGACTTGTTGAAATGTCTTAATTTGTTTTTTACTTGTTTTCTTCTTCCTGTATAGTTGTTTTAAAACTTTATTTATTTATCTTACTATTGGATTCCTCATTTTTATACATTACACCAAACCTTTGTTTACAAAAAAGTCTGTAATATTACCATATTGCAGACAGCTTGTTATCTGTGTGACTATTATTTGGTTGTGGAGAGTCAAGCACAAGACTGTCAAAGCAAGAGAACTATGGAAGTACCAACTCTTATATACAGGTTAAAGCCTTAGTAAGGTATCTCACAAGTCCATGGTTACATATTTCAATCAATGCTTTACATACATTTCTAAGCTATCCCAAGACATTTGTTTAGGTTTCTCCAGTACTTGTTTGAATAGGCTGATTTCTAGAAGTCCATAAAAAATGCATACTTTTAGTTTAAGACTTAAGAACATTGTTATGCAACCATTACCTGTGTAAAAGGATTAGCACATGTTTACAACATTGAAATATTTGGTCAACATGGATTGGATTAACCACATGCAGAACTGCATGGTAATGTAAGAAAAATTACATAAATATACCGGAATAAAGAAATATTCTAAAGAACTTAGATAATGGTGGAATTATAAATTGTTCCAGCTATGGCAATCTCCCAATTCCTTTTACCAAGTGTTCCTAGACCCAAATATTAGAATTAAACATTAACTGATCAATAAGAAACATAACTAAAGATAATGATATGTTGTAATTAGTTTCTTATTGTGACACACAATATGGCAAACCACCTACAAAACAACAACAGTAGGATTTTTACATATAACTTCCAGTAAATAAAAATAAACCTCAAAATGATCAAACACATCAAACTCAGAATTAACTGAAATCATAATGTAACTCCAAATAAAGTGAATACAGCTGTTATTATAGGAATCGCATCAAAAATCAAAGTAATAATATAATGAAATTACAATAACTGGCAGTTACAATCTTAAGAACAAAATTAAAACATACAGAAATCAAAGTTTAAAACACCATGATTAAATAGACTACAAATTATAAAAGTGAAAAAATATTCAAAAATTTAATCTGAAGTTATTACAACTGAAAATTGACAATATAATAAGTAAAAGAAAATACAAATAAACTAAATACAAAATAGTAATGGAACACAGGATACTTCACATTAAAAATATATGCAATATTTACTAACAATGACCTTGCAGCTTATAGGGGCTGTTTAGGTGTTATCTCTGGATGTGGTAGTCATTGGCTAGGTTCCATATTCTGGGAGTCAGACCCTGGCTTTTCTGTCACACATGGTGACCACAGTAGCGTACAAAGGACCATCAAAAGTTTGCATGGCAGATACTTGAACTTGTGCTGTTGTCTGCCTCCCAAGAAATTAACGTTTCCAGTGATGTGCATTTCTGATGCATAGAACAGAACTATGTTGGGTGGATTAACATTGTCTTCTCTTAAGTGCAGTAGATTGTCAGGCAGTCCACAAGACAGAATTGCAAATTTCCAGTTTGCTCAACCTATGAGGTAAAGATGTCACACCTCAAATCCTTTCTTGGAAAATGTCATTTGAATATGTATATAGTGCATGTTCTGTGTCTTACATTATTCATGGTGAATGAATTTGTCACTGTAATATCTGAACATGTTTGTTTCATGCTCTTGTGAATGTGCAATCCATATAGCTTCTTACAGAACAACATAAGTGCAGCTACCTTAGCCACACCCCTGACCATGCTATGTTACATGATAGTTCTTCCATCATTGTCTGGTTATTATAGAGACAAAGCCTGGGCCTGAGGGGGAAGAGAATGTAAGACAACAAGAAGGTACTTTACAACTGAAATTGGGGCAACTAATTTACAAGCAGTGACCAATACTTTTGATCTTGAAGGCTGTGTAACTTGTCTGTGCACAATAGTAACCTGCTCTCTTGTACAAGTTAAACATAAATACAGAAATGAATCCATGTCTAGCTTCACAAATAAATCTAGAATTACATTCATGTTGTCCACATAAAAATTGTCATAATGTCACAATTAAATGAAGTTTGCACAAAGTTTGTGAATTATGGCTAACTTCCTCAAAAATAATGTTAAGAAAAACATTCAATGATGAAGTCCGAAAATATCCTTCCTTTACATAAAGAACACATACTTCATTCTGTGTTCTTATTTCAGTATAGTTGAAACCAATTGCAATGGTCTTGCAGATAAACACACTGATTGTGCATTTTCCCTAGAAATGTGAAACTTTGCAGACTTGTACAACTTCCTGTGTTAAGACTTGCTAATATAGTGACAATTGATCAGTACCACTAGTGGCCTATATTGTAACTTGATGGCTGACCGAATGAGTAATATACCAGTTTAATTGTTTTTGAACAGTTTCATTAATAATTGCTCAGTTAAGGCTCAAAATGGCTAGAAATGTCAATGTGAATGTAGAGTATATCATACAGCAATCAGTAAAATAACAGCTGTTCAGCTTTGAAATGGCTTGCAAATCAATAACAAGAATGAATGAAAATCATTGCATAATATCTCTTTCATGTACATTTTGGCCTCTAGATTCCTAGATTATAATTCTAAGTACTTGTAAAGAACTGTGAAACTGCTTTAATACCTATCATTTTATTCCATATATGATTATTTCAAAAGGATCTACATTGATATTTTGTCAAACTTTACCCAACCTCTTTTTTTGATCAAAATTCATAGAATGCCACAAAAATGGAACAAAACATGCAAAAATCAATTTATCTGATCAAATGAGAGCTTTAGAAAATGATACATTTATTATTGTAATGTTAAGAGGTCATATTTATACGTCTTTTCACTTATAAGAGAAAAACATGAATTAATTTTACATATTAAGAAATGTTAATATGGTCCTTCATTCAAATCATGTGTCTGTCACTATGTACTGCATTGCAGTCCTTACAATATCCTTTACTTTTCACGGTCATTTCTTTTTAGTCAATGATACACTGCCCATCATATGCATAGAGGAAGTGCATTGAAGCCCTGCTTTTGCACAGCTGTACTAGTTGGAAAATCTTTTTTTCTGCTGCTACTGGTAATGTCCAGAAAGGATGGTAAATGCTACTCTCAAGTTTCTAGCCCCAGCAAGCAGGGTCAGGAAGTATCAGCTCAGCAAGTGTTGTACTAGTGCCTCTTGGGTAGGAGGAAACCCAACATTAGATGTCCCTTTCTTCATAAGAAAAAGATGTTTCTGGAAATCATTCAATTGTTATATCAAACAGATACTACAGATTTGCTAGTTATTAAATAACAGAAAATAATATGTGTGTGTTACAGGTTTGTTCATTTTTCAAACTTGCCTTTAAGTCATGCTTACTTTGTCCAACCCACTGGTAGGATCATAGAGGGGTACAATGAATCTCTCCAGTACAGCCATGCAGTCACCCAGAATGTCATCAGGTGATACAGCAAGTTATAGAAATGCAGATGGAACTTCATAAGACATTTAAACATCCCATGCCGTCTTCTTACCATGACCATCAAAGCTGGTCATGGTATCACAAACAATGATGGCTTGGAGCAAAGAAAGTGCATCTGATCTCTTGATTCCACAGCCTTTGTTAATAGCATCTATATGTTGAAGGTTAATGCATGTATCACTTTTCATGTAAATATGGAAAAAAGCTGAGATAAGTTCTAACAAGCTAATACACACAAGACATCTTGGCTATCTGGATGACATGCTGTGAGAGCAGATGAAATAGTTCCTATTTCTTTTCAGTTTTGAGACAAAGTTTCGTGGTTGGCTTTTATAAATGCTTGATATTGCTGGAGTTTCACCTGTGATTTCATTGACAGTTATAACAACAGACACATTGTCAATATCCCTGGTCATCAGTGATGAAAGCTCCTTGCTATTATCAGAAGATGGATTGCCAAGATCTTTAAAGTTGTCCACCATAGAATTCACATGCATTTTGATCCTCACTTAAACTACATACTTGTTCATGGTGTTTAAACTGTGCAGCATTACCTGCAGTTGTTTAGAGCTGGGCAATTAAGGAAATTTGCCAATTCATTAATCATTGGTCTCATTAAATGATTATTTTCAGTAATTTTTTTAAAGTAATTTTGAAACTATCCTTTGTTTCCCATGATAAACATCTGATGGTTGTTGAAGTGAAATTGCACCTGGCAAGTTCAAGACTGCTTGGGTAGATTTCTATTGATCTCTTAGGCTTTCATCAGTTAAAATGCAGAACATCTGTAACTAGTGGACAGAATATGGATGTGCCAATAGTGGATGGGTTTTGCCAGTCAGTGTTGTCTCTCCTTTAGGTTAAACAGTGGACACCCACAGGTGAAGACCTTGACCCCTGATATGAGGTACCTTTTGGGACTGAATGGAGAGAGGCTTTGGCATGGTACACAGGTTCCACAAGTCAAAAAGCCCCAATTTTCTAAACATTCTGTGTAGACCTTACTTCTGGACATTGTACCCTTTGCACGATATCATGTGCATTTTAAAAGTTTAGTTCTCATCAAAGTTATATTTTGTGGATGTTGCTAAAACATGTTTTTTTCCAAGGTCTTATAAAGGTTCTATTGTACAGCCTATTTCTACATAATCGATCATAAGGTATGTTTGAATAAAATATTATAATAGATGTAGCATGTATAAATGTATGTGACTAAAATAATAAATACAATGAGCTCCATCTATTGAATGGCACCACAAACAAAAATCCATAAAAAGTTTCACACTTTCAGTATTAAAGACTCAGACAATTAAAAAAATAATAATTATGGTATATGCAACAATGAGCCCGGCATGGCCAGGTGGATAAGGCGCTCGACTCACAATCTGAGGGTCGTGGGTTCGAATCCGCATCCCACCAAACATGCTCGCCC
>NW_013667623.1:49037-62165 GCF_000517525.1 Limulus polyphemus
GTGTAGCTTTGCGCGAAATTCCAAAACAAACAAACAATATGCAACAACCATTTCTTTATTGCAGAACACAATTTTCTATAAAAGTCCTTACAACAACAACATGACTTTCATGTGAGGTTTAATTATATCTTTATTGATGTAATTTGTAAATATAGTACTAAAAAATGGAGTTCTTAAAAGGGTACCACTTTTAATATATAAAAAATTACAATTTATATCAGCACTGTCCGAATACTTCTCCCATGCAGTACATCCCTGAAAAAATCCTTTCTTTCTTAAAGAAAATGTTCACTTTTTCTAAAAAATTTTAATGAGGTATGAATACTACAATCAGTAATTACTAGCATAAACAGCTGCCCATAGGGCAATGTTTCTGATAGTACAGTGCAGAATCAAAGTTATATGTGATATTCTTGTATTGTTACTTGAATAAAATGATTAATATAGTGTCAATATTTCCAAGTATCAGTTTACTGGTTGTGATATTGTTTACTCAAAATTAATTAAAACATTAACATTTGTAATTTTTCACACTGGTTTTAAGGCTGGTGTGACTTAAGTGGGTAGAGTTTTCATTAGTGTTTACCCCATAATCAGAAAGTTGTGGATTCCATACATGCCAGTGCTTGACACAACTTCTACCAAGAACACAAATTCAGGGAAGTAAGAGGTGTGGTGTTACACACATAATACATAAACAATGTAGAAAAAGTACATTTATAGTTATTTACAATATAGAATAAAGTAAAGAATTTATAAATTCAATGTAAAAACAGATTTTTACACTTCATTCAATGTTAATGAATACAGGTATGCAATTATAAATTAGAAACATAACACAACATAATAAAACAGTAAACTTGCAAATTATTAAACACTAAAGTGGCCAAAGCAGAAATATACATAATACCCCCACAGCTGAAATAGCAAGTAAAGTTGGAGGTAATCCCCTCTAATCACCAGGCTGAACATATTTGAAGTAATAAAAAAATAATAATCAGGAGAATTGTAATGCAATTTTTTGATTGCTTGGATAGTTGGAATAATTGAAAATAGTAATAATCAAAAACCCTAATTTCAATTAGTTGATTATTTTTGTGAGATCCGACACCATTTAAGCTGAGCAAACTTGAATTAATTGAAAATAATAATTGGAAATCATAATGCCATTATTTAGGTTTATCAGAAACACTAATTTTGATTATTTGATTAGTGCGATATTTCACATGACACTAATCCATTTACTTAATGCTTATAAATAACAGATTACAGTGAGTTAATCACCAAACTCTACAGTTGTTTTCATGCTTTCTTGAAAATTTGTGAATAAGCCTTGTGATTTCTGGATTATCTGTCATTCACCTACAAACCTGTGAGCTTTTCATTAGACCAAATATCTCACCATTTGGTTGTTTTGTTTGTGAGCCTGGTCCAGTGACATTGCGAAAAATGTATGCTCCATCTTTGAAATGTGAGTTTTCAAGTTTTTTGTAATTTTTGGTTGTTTAACAGGAAGTTGTTGCATGTCTTGTATATGTACAGATGGCCATCAGGAATAGTTTGTATGATTCAATGTGAAGAACCGTGGCATGAGATTAATGAGAACGTCAATTTATATTTGGAAGCTTGCTGATCTCGGAGACTTTACAAACATTAGGGCAGCTAACTTTAATGCAAAAGTAAGTAAGTGACCAATACTTGGACTGGGGACTGTGCTCTTTTTTTATCATGGCACCATACATCAAAAGTTTTTAATTCTTCAACGTATTCATCGTAGGTTTGATGTTACCAAATGTACAGGATGGCTGCCATAATATGATGAGCTTATCTTGTATGTGTCAAATGAGCTGCTTGAAGGTATGAATTTGTTCTGCCTGATGTAGTAACATTAGCCTGAGTGAGATGTCTACCATCTACTTCTTTCCAATCAAATTTCTGCTGTTTTCCATGCTACCATTTCAATATGCAAACCATCAAACATAAGCACAAATTTACCCTCACCAAGCATATATGGTCATGTCTACTGAATGTTTTTGGTATTGCATAGAGCGACTAATTACAAACAAAAATATGGATCTCGCCTGTGTTCAAGTGTTGTACTGCATTTCATACAATAACCATTAAATGTTGCATTATTGCAAATGAATGAACTGAGTCTTCAAATTGTGGCAATAAAACACCAAAGCTTTTGGGCAGAATATTAGAGGACTGGTTATTAGATCTAGACAATTTAATTGAATATTTCTAAGAACATATTACATTGATTAGTGTCATGTAAACTAATCAATTAATCAAAATTAGGGGTTTTGATTATTACAACTCTCCAAATAATTGAAATATTGACACCAAACTCACTTGTCCCATCTTTACCATGACAAAACTACTAATGCTATCTACCACTTCACTAATTTTGAACTGTTGACCTGAAAGAAGGCAACTAGCTGACAGAACCTACTACCAACTTTTTTTTTTGCCTGTAAGTACTTTTACTCAAATGTAACTGATTAACCCTTTCACTACAAGCATTCTTTTCTGCATATGTAATGAGGTTTAATTTAATTACATTCAAAATTTAATTCAACTACTTTTTTTTTATATCATGGTATACAAATAAATTTAGCATAAAAATATAGCTAGTAATCTAAGTATTAATATCATAGAAGTTTGAAGTTGGTAATTTTATAAGGCAATATTTTCAAAAATCCTGAAATCCTAGTGTGAGAATTGTGACATTTGCTCTTTAAGTATCCCCTCTTCTCTAATTTAGTTACCACACCTCTGAGAAGTATGAAATTTAATGTAAATTACTCATTATAATGTTGTCATCATTCAGGCAAAGCAAAATTTGTATAGCCTATAATCTTATTTGGTTACAGAGCTATAAACTAGAAATCAGACCCCACTTTTCACACCCACCCATCACATCATCTCTCTCAGAAATTGCCAGTAGTTCTCTCTGAAATTTAATATTATGTTGTTTATAACCAATAGAACGTCAAAGTTTTAATCTATCAAATGATATATTATGTTGTTTGCTGTACAGAGAATTGTCTATTTCACGTCAAGTTCAAATTTTATTCTCACTGGAAACACATAGATGAGCTTAGCTGAATTTTTAATGGCTCTTTTGTCATGCAGTTTCTAATTTGTGATAGTTATAGAACATTGTCTGCTTTGTGCATGTTATTATTCTGTCCCCTTTGGTATATTATTTCATTAAATAAAAAATTACTGCATTAGTACCATTAGTATAAGAAAGTGGATTTTTAAGTTTAATCAACAGTCGATAACACAAAACAACAAGACACAAGTACTATATTTCTTGTTTTTCATGTTTATTCTTTATTTATTATTATAAAATTAACTAAAATGTAAAAATTACAAACTTTTTAGGTTGGATTAGGTAAAGTAAAGAATAGTAATAATAAAACTTTTTCATGAGATATGCTCTCAAGTAACCTTATGTTATGTAATTCAATAGGGTAATGTAGGCCACACATTTGCCAAGTGATTTACAACTTATGTGGTAGGAATAGCAGTGGTTGAAAGAGCAAGAAAACAATAACATTTTAAGTAGAAAAAGATATATACTGTTATGAGTTTAAAGCTATTTAGAATAAACGAAGTCATTCTAGAAAAGAAAAAAGGGTAACTTAGATTTATTTCACTTTTTTTTTGTTGATTATGAGGTTGGTCAAATTGATTAACTTCATATAGAGTTAGGGTAGAGAAAATAACATAAAATACAAAATTTTACTGAAAGAAACGTTGCAAATTTATTTAGGGGGTTTTAGAGATTATGCAAATGAAATTTGAAATTTTTCAGATGAAGAAATGTATTTTTAATCTTAAGACGAAAATCTTTTTTTACACTTGGAGCTTTCAACACTTTGACTCCTTATATTCATGGAGAGGTTTTTTGTGAAAATACTTCATTAAAAGTTTTGAATTTTTGTATCTACAAAAAGCTGATAATGGTTACTGAAAGCCTATGAAGTTTGTGAAGATACACAAAACATATTAGAAGTTATAGTATGGAAACTAAAGGTCAGTTTGGGGTCAATTTTTACGTTGAATCGACCTAGCCTGTAGCAAGAAAGTTAATGTGGTCATTGATTAATCTATTTACAAATACCACTAACTGCCCATCTGTTCTTGATGTTTTCATCGTAAGCTGATGTAGAGGTGAACAATGTAATTTTAAATTTCTCCAGGCAAGCTTAATCTCCTTGGTTGTGCATCTTTGCTCTGTGTCCTTGAGCTGAAAAAGCAACAGCTGCAGCTTATGATAATGGATGTTATGCTGGTATTGAAATGGGAAGGGGGCATTCATGTAAAAGTGTGGCAGAAGGTTCACATGTTTTGAAGAGCTGGTCCTGATAGTGATGCTGTTGACACCCACCTCATCTAGCAAAGTCAGATGCTGAAACAGTGTAATTCCAATACCATGAAATGAACTTGTTGTTGTACATGATGGGTGTGGTTTATATTGTCCACAGACTGTTGTGAAAGCTTTAATTTGCAAGTTGTTTGAAACAATTACTGAGGTTTCAGCAGTACTCTGTCATATGAGCTGCAAATCAAGTTCAATCATGTTATCAGTCAGTCACATTTTCGGGTATGTGCATACACTATTATTCCTGTGCAAATGGGAATGGTGACTCCTGACTCCAGTTGGGAAGCATAATGATAGATGATGGTTTTTAGGCATGTGCTGTTGTCATAGGCCTGGGCAATATTATCACTTACCTTTGAGGAATAACTACATCAATTAGTATCATGTAAAGTAACAGATTAATCTAAATTATGATTCAGTCAATTAATTGAAATTAATGCTTGTAATTATTACTTTTTACATTTATTCCAACAATCGATCAGTGAAAATTATAATTAAATAGGTTCTTATGAAAGTAATCAACTAATCAAAATTAGCTTTTTCAGTTATTCTGACAGTCGATTGATCAAAATTAGTTAAATTGTTGTCAAAAAATAATCAACTAATTGCAATCAGTGTTTTTGATTATGATTAAGTCAATTAATCAAAATTAATGTCTCCAACTGTTACTTTTTACATTTATTCCAACAATTAATTAATGAAAATTATAATTAAATTGATTCTCATGAAAGTCAAGAACTAATTGAAATCAGTGTTTTTGATTATTTCAACTTTCCAAATAATTGAAATATTGACAACAAACTTGCTTGTCTCATATTTGTTATGGCAAAGCTACTAAAGCTATCTGCCACGTTCACTAATTTTGAACTACTGACTAAAGGGAAGGCAGCTAGCTGGCAGCATCTGTGTCAACTCTTTTTTTTTTCTGCTTGTATGTACCATAGTTTGAGGAACACTGTACCCATTGATTAGTCAAATGTATTCAATTAATGAGGTTGCTGATCAATCTATTAGCAAATACCACTGTTTGCATCATATTTATTAATGTCTCAATTAAATCATTGTCACAAGAATAATCAACTAATTTCAATCAGTGTTTTTAATTATGATTAAGCCCATTAATCAAAATTTATGTCTCCAATTGTGTATTTTTGTAAGTTTCATTATTTCTTTGGTAGACCAAATATATCCTGTCAGTTTGTTGTGAAGGAATCTTCAAACAGAATAATTTGTCAAAAAGCCTACATACCATATGAACTGGTTGTGCTTAACACATAGCATCACTGTCATTACTCTTATTTATCAAGCCTCTTACAGAACTCTCCCTACAGCAGAAATGCAGATCAATAGAACGTCTTTCCTTTAAGGGTAAGCTTGAAGAGCTTCTCGTTCAGGCACATTGAATAAACCCCTTCTCCTTTATGAATTCCAAGTTGTCCCAGTTGCAATCAGCACATTTTCACCAAATCACTTAATTTTAATAAATGAGTGCCTATCTCATTAACTTCTTCTTTAATATGTATTACAAGTTAGGCAAGTACAATGCTATTGAACATATCATTCTACTGACTTTTGAATGGTGGTTGACTTTCCATAGTTTTGACACTGTCACATAATGATACCAAGCATTGTAGATGGTTTCTTTCATTTCGATACAAATTACATCACCTGCTATAAGTTTAACTAACAGGGTGGCAATTGATCTGTCTCTACTGTCAAGGTTAAAAGTACTTACTTGATGTAGTCCTTCAGGTTTTACAGATTCTTTGCAGAAGAAGCATTTAGTTAACTGAGTTTTGATAATTTGAAGCCTGCATGATTTATTTTTTTCCACAGTACTTATTATTCATTTGACTTGCTTTATTTTTTCCTTTGAAGAGAAGTTAACTTAGTTTCATTGTAGTTGTTTTTACAAGCCTTTTGCCATTTTGCTTTTCCTTTTGCAACTGTTGTACTAAGATCATCACCTATGTTCAATGGATGAAGTCTGGTAATTTTCCATTCTCATGAAAATTGTTCAGGTAATCTGCAAGGGTATTGTAACCTGAACTGTCTTTATGTTTGAATTCAGATGGACATATTAGTCTCTTATTTGTGAATCCTTGAAAGAAAAGGTACATTGACCTGCCTATATCCATCACATTTGAAGCATTTCTGTGTTTGAGCATGTCAGCATGAAGTTGAACAGTTGGCTTCATTGTAATCATATAATCAAATGAACTAGCTCCACATGTAACCTGAAAGCCAAAGGAATATAACTATGCTGTCACTCTGTCAAACCACTTACAGATTCTTTCGCTCTCTTGTACAGCTGCTGCAATCATCACTATTACAACTGTCCGAGATCATTACATTGTATCATAACTGTTCACTCTTAAGAAACAGACCTGCAGTGATATCACACTTTTCAAATGTTACTGTACCAGAGAGTGAATGGAGTAAAAAGTATTTTAATAATAACCTACAATGACAATCTTGGTCACAACACTAAAATGTTACTTTTTAACTAATCTATGGTTTCAAGTACACTTATATTTGACAATTTCTGCTTGAGGGTTGTTAAATGAAAAATAACTTCAAAGCTGATAGTAAAAGAAAACAAGTGAGAAAAATCATATCTTTAGTTATTAAAATGTTGATAATGTTACTAAATTACTGGCCAACTGGCATCTGAAGTAGATAACAAGAAAGTCAAAGCAAGAGGACAAAACAAAAGAGAGAGAGAGAAATATGGAAATACCAGAATTTTATAGTTTCGCTAAAATCTTGGTAAAGTATCCCACAAGCTCATATGTTACAAACTAGTTGTATAGGTTGCTATAGTACCTGTTTGAATAAGCTCACTGCCTAGAAGTCTGTCATGATATAACAGACTCTTTGGTTTAAATATTAGTGATTAATGTATATTTGTAAGTTAAAAGCAGATGATTGTAGAAGGTATTAATAACTAATTGGTGTTGAGAATATAGAAAGTGGCCAGACGACTATGTAATAAAGATATAAGTAGCATGAGATGAGCAGAAAGCAGCAGACAGATAGTATTAGACAGATAAAAGCAAAGAGAATATAGTTGGTGTGAAGTTAAGTAACGTAAAAGTGATAGGCCTAACGACTGACATAGGCCTAACATTTAATATATATTAGAGTGAAACTAACAGTGGAAAAGGAAATAAGAAAAAAATAAGTTTATCCCGTCAAAGCAAAATTCTAAAGTAATTGAATCAGTCTGAGTACACTTTGACAAAAGGAACATAGGATCTTCAGAAGAAAGAAGACCACGATCATAAGTGAATCACACCAGACTAATATTGCGATAGTATTAGAGAAAATAGGTTGGCTTCTCAACTGAAATTCTAAAGTAATTGAACAGGCCTAAGTGGACTTTTCACAAGAAGAGGAGAACTATACACATACTGATATAACATTTATGATATGCTTATATTCTCTCTAGTGTGAATACTTTATTCTACATGCATTTAATTTTTTCGAATATTTATTGTTTGAAAACAACTAAAGTGTGTGCTGTTTATTCATCATTGAATTTATCACTAACAAGTCACAGACACCTACTGTAGAAGAATCCTAAGCCCAACAACAACATGGTATGTATTTATACTATTAAACAATATAATTAAAGCCATTTATTTCGACAATTGTCAAAAACAAGAACTTGTATATATTATATTATTTTCTTTAATCTGACAATTGGTGAGCCACAGCCAGGATTGTACAGTGGTAAATGGCGATAGAAGAAAACGTGAACGACAGCAGAAAGAAATAGGCCTATCTATATACACACACAACTGTAGTAGTAATGAAAATAGTATAGAGATTAAAATTCTTATCCTTCATCTTATTTCTTTGGGGAAATGACAATTATCCCAAGCATGCAACAATTATGGTGAAACAATACGTGGAAGTAATAATAAGCTGATAAAATACTTGCAGTTAGGCTTGGCTTGTACAAAATACCAATATGAATATTTATTAAGACTGCAGAGGCTTATATGGAAACTGAGAAGATTAAATACCAACCAATCAAGTTTGCTGAATTCTAGAGAGTAATGTGGGACACATATCGATATTTCACACTCCCACATTGATATAATCATTGTGTACTGCTCTGTTTAAATGAAATACAAAATACTAGTACATTGTACAACTTCACTTTTCTATTTTTTCTTATAACATACTATACTAATAATAAATTTGCCACTATGCTGAAATTATTCATTAATTATAATTCCAGTTTGTTTATCACCTGTGCATTTCCATAATTATTTCCAATACTGTATACACCTATAGTATATTGGTAAATCAAGTCATTTTGTTGTATCAGTACAGGATTTGAAAATTTTCAGGACAAAAAATCCTCATTAAATTAGTGTTAAGACTTGGTTATTTCATGTTTCCCAACATTCTGGAACATTATATTGTAACCCAGTTAGTTGTCATGAGAGCTAGCTAAACTGAATATATAGAAAATCAAATTTGGTTCAACTGTACTTTGTCCTTATCTGTGATTACACTACAAACTGGAAGATGATGTGTGTTGAAGGTCTAATGATGTACCATGTTTGAGTTCAAGAATAATTTAATCCTGGTTCTTTGGTTGATAAAGCATCTCCAGTGAGAGCCGCAATCAATGCAGATTTTTTTAACATCATGTTAGGCCATTATATTGTTACTAAATCCAGTTAATACATCTGCATTCTTTCTTTGCATCATATAGTGTATTTATAAACTACTATTTTATCAAACCCAGCTAATCTTGATATATATAATATCTCTTCTTTATAAAATCTAATTAATATTGATATACATCAGACTAGTGTATTATCTAACAATTTTATAAAAACATGAAATATGAAACAACTACAACATAATGTTTTTGGTATGCTCAAAGATTTAATTGATCACTATACTTCAGTATTATGTACTCTTCCCTCCAACAGATATCCGAATGCCACTGATATGGAAAGATAGTGATCACTTCAAGAATAAAGGAGATTACAGAAGGTTTGGTGTCTTCTGTCTACTTAAAATTGGAAGCAAGATAGCTGATACAGAAGTAGTTTGGAATGTTGATCGTAATATGACGGATATCTCCTTTGGCAGTGTGTCAGTTTTGTAAGTTTAAATTTTTTAGCATATGTCTTCATGCTACTAATTCATTTATTCTTAATGCCATCTATGCTGTTAGTTTTACTTTATTAAGTTAATTAAGATTTTATGTTAAAAAGTGTAATTTATCAATGTTAACTATATAAAATGTTAAGAAAGATGAGTGTTTTGCACTGAATTTTACATTTTGTGTTTCAATAATAGCAAAAATCAAGGGATGACTCATTAACTGTCTCAACATAAGGTCGGTTGAAGTGACTGACCTCTTAACCACTTTTTACTTGTTATAGTTTCCATACTATGTGTATCTTCACAAAATTTGGCAAACAAAAAAGCATTTTTTAATGAAGTATTTACTGAGGATTTGTGAATATATTAGATCTTTCTTTGACTAGTCCAAGTGCAAAGTGAATTTTAAATTATGATTAAAAATACTTCTCTTTGTCTCAAAATTCTCAAATCTTATTTGTGTAATCTCCAAAACCTCTTAAATAAATATAAAGCCTTTTTTCTTCAGTAAATCTTTATATTTTTATCTGTTGTTATCTCTATCCTAACAATATATTTGATTATTCAGCCAGTAGACAAATCATTAAAGTACAATGAAAAGAAAAGTTCTAAAATCAGAAATCAAATGAGCAGCTGTGCTCTTGTTTCGTTATTTGTTATGAAGTTTTTCGACGTCCTTGTCTTGAGAGTTTAAAATGCTAAACAATTCACATTTATTTTCTGTGTTTATTTTCACTGTCAATGACTGAAATAGAAATATGTTGAAAATAAAGTAACAAATCACCACTTGTGTCCTTAGACTGTTTACGTGCCACTGTAATACAATACTCTTAAGAGCAACAAAGCACACATGAATAAATAAGTTGACTTGAACCCTGCTCTGAGAATGCGATGTGAAATTTACTCTTAAGAGCAACAAAGCACACATGAATAAATAAGTTGACTTGAACCCTGCTCTGAGAATGCGATGTGAAATTTATCAGCTTATATATCCTACAGTGTTTACAATGAGAATCCCCCAGAGTAATGATATTGTTCTTTGAATTTGTGAAAATGTTTATTATATGGTTTAAAGCCTTTTGGGATGTTTGGAATTTAGTGGTATACTGTATAAGTATACAAAGATGTTATTTGTGTGCATGTTATGAAATTCTATTTCCATTTCAGCAAACTTATTCATAAACCAATAAATACTATTTATTCACAAATGCTTAAATTTTAGTTATTTTTATTAAAACATAGAAAATATATAAAAAAAATACTTTAAAAAACAAAGATTTAGAGTACTTACAGTTTTATGAGATTGTGTGCACATGCCTCATATGTACTAAGCTTCACCATGAGCCTCATTTATTCTTCCGAGTGGAAGGTAAAGAGATATTAATTTTTGTAGGCTTCAAATATGCATTTTAGAAAACAAAATAATCATCAGATTTCTATATTAGTGCACATAAAACCTCTGTCTTTTATCTTAGTTTCTATACAATCCATATATGATCAACAACATAGTCATTACACTTCAGTAGTTTTGGTAAAATTATGACTTAATGCTTCAAGCTAGTTACATACGACTGTCAGATTTAAGTACACGGGAAACTGCTCTTTCTCATGATAGTAACAAAAGAAGTAGGTGGGACTAGACAAGAGGTTTCAAAAGAATGGAGTAGTGGGAGGAGCCACTCTACTAGATTGTCTAAATATATTGACATCTCAGCAAATCAAAGAGGTGGGAGGTTCTTAATTTATATTCTAGCTTGTCTGTATCTCAAAATTGAGTATCTAATTCATTAACCATTGTAATGTAATCTTGTATATATTGCGAACCGTAGTGTCTGTCCGAGCTTTCATCTGTCTCCTACTCAAAAAGCTGTGCATGCAGGTAAAGCTCAACATTCACTTTTGAAATGATTGGAGAACAGGCATGAATAATGTTGATGCCAAATTTTATTTCACGAGCAGGATATTCAGCATTAAATTGTTAGGAATTGATCACACTATCATTCACATTTCAAAATGTAATGTATCTTAAAGAATACAAATGTAGATTTACTGTATGTTACTGTTCAGCGGCTCTTAGCATGACAGAAATGCTCAACAATTACTTTTTGCATTGGGTGGTATAAGTAGCTCAGAGCTTTGGCTCTGAGTGAAACCAAGAGTGCAACATATTTAACTTTTTTAAAGCCCATGAAATAACTTAAATTGACAGATTAACTTAAACTTTTTCTTTCATTGGGGATGAGTACTTTTGCTAGATTAAATTAAACTTTCCCCATCACTGAGCATGAATACTTTTGCATGTAAAATATAAACTGATCAATAAGACAATAGGAGGTTCTTTGTGAGAAACAAAAATTGATATTTACAATTTTTTCTTTATATATCCCACAAAACATGCTCGTCCTTTCCAAAGGGGAAGGCTGTCAAGTGGGTTGCATCCTTGATGTAAGAAACAGCTTTAGAAACGATGGCAGAGCAAGATTTGCCATCGGCTCGACGGTCCGCAAGGACTATGGGAAACAAAAAAAATAAATAAATATCCTTTTAAATTAAGAAAGTAAAACATATATAGTATTAAAATTTGAATTATAAACTGTGTTTTAATGTCAATTCTATTGACATAAATAATAGTTATTGTTATGACAGCGGAAGTCACATGATGCTGGTGGCGTGTGCGAGAAGTTTCTCGAATGATCGTGAATCTCCTAGTTTGTTTGGGACGCCTCTTTTTTAGTATATAAGCCCAGCAAATAAAAGAAGAGATGCAGATAGATTGAAGATATAGATAATTGAGTCAAGCGAACAGTAGGCACCGTAAGTAAAGTGTGTGAATCACTGTGATTTATAGCATGTGTTATAAAAGTTGTTAAGTGTATTACAAAGTTGTATCAAGAAAGAATAAACTAGTTTTAATTAAAAAAGGACTTGCATCGCTGAAGTTCCTCGGAAAGACTTAATACCGGAAATTATCAAACAAGCAGATACATAACAAATTGGTGTCAGAAAGTGGGATGGGAAAAAAAAAAGATGGAAAGATGGCAAATCAAACTACAGCTTAGCAGATGTAATGGCAGCAATACAAGAACAGCAACAGAAACAAGAAGAATGAGAAGATAAACAAGAAAACAGACTATAGCAGTGGTTGGAGGAGAAAGAAAATAAACAAGAGGAGAGATAACAGCAGTGGCAAGAAAACCTGCAACAGTGGCAGCTCGAACAACAAAATAAACAAGAAGAGAGATTACAGCAGTTGTTGGAGAAAAAAAAAAGGAAACAAGAAGAGATACTACAGCAGTGGCAACTGGAACAAGAAAGGAAACAAGAAGTACAACTGGAAAAGATTAGTAATTTTCAAAGTGAATTAAATACATTAAAGGATGATTTACTGTCTTTTACACAAGGAGGATATATTAGCCATGGACCTAATCAGCAGCAGACAACAGGAAGCCCCTTCCAGACCCTGCAGCTAAACCCTAATGCAGACATCTTCAGTCCTTCCAGAAGTCACATTCTAGACACGAGTGTCATCAATAGGGGTGATCTAGTATGAAGGAAGCCACAGGAATTCGATGGGAAGGCACAATGGGAAGCATATAGAG
>NW_013667623.1:63198-65069 GCF_000517525.1 Limulus polyphemus
CATCAAGGTGTTGGATCACAAAGGAGTACCAGAAGCCATACAGAAGCTTTGTGGTGTGACAGGACATTATGCAAGGTTGTGGGGACCAGTGTGTGTGTAACTATTGAGCTCATGGGCATGAAGAACAGACACAAAGTGTACTTGGCTGACATTGAAGACCAATGCATATTAGGGTTGGACTACTTACTACTGAGGAAGTGTGTAGTTAACTTCGATAAAAATACGATTGGGAACAACAAAGGCCAAATTCCGGTAAGTGTTAAAAGAGAGGTTGAACTAACCAGGTGCCATCAAGCTGAAGTCAAAGTGACTGAAGGAGTTAATGATGGTGAAGTGGAACCAGGTACAGATAGTAAAGCAGAGCAGGAGAAAGACCAAGATTTGAAGCCAATAATTGATTTTCTATTAGCAAGTGTTTTGTGCCCTGTGAAAAAAAACTATTGGGCACAATGGGACCAATTCAAGCTTGATGATGGTATTCTTGTCCGGATATGGAAAAGTGACGACCGAGGAAGTTACAGGAAGTTGTGTTGCGTCAATCCCATGATAGTTTAACAGGAGGACATCTTGGAGTTAAGAAGACATTGAGTCACCTATGGCAGAGATGTTACTGGATAGGTATGAGGCAAGATGTGGAAGAATGGTGCAGGACCTGCAGTAAATGTTGTGCAAAAAGGGGACAAAAGCATAAGGGATGTGCTCCAATGAAGCTATATCAAGTTGGCGCACCAATGGAAAGAGTAGCCATTGACATTTCTGGTCCTCTGCCTCAAACTCGTGTTGGAAACAAGTACATCTGTGTGGTGATGGATATTTCACCAAGTGGCCTGAGGCATATGCAATACCAAATCAGGAAGCTACAACTGTGGCTTCAGCTATTAGTGATTTCTTCTTCAGATTTGGTATGCCATATGAACTGCATTCAGATCAAGGCCGTAACTTCGAATCAGCTGTGTTCCATGAATGCTGCAAGTTGTTTGGCATCCAAAAGACCAGGACAACGCCACTTCACCCGCAGTCCGATGGGATGGTAGAAAAGTACAATTGGACACTGGGATAGGAATTGGCAAAGTTTAGTAATAGCCACCAAGATGACTGGGATGTCTTACTCCCTCCACTATTGATGGCCTATAGAACAGCAGAGCATGAAGCCACTGGATACACTTCAACAAAGCTGATGTTTGGTTGGGAACTTCGGTTGCCAGTAGACCTGATAACATGACGTCCACCTTTCAAAGAGTTGCCTGAAATTGTGCCAGAGTTCGTGAAAATGTTATCTGAAAGGATGGATGATATTCACCATCAAGCGTGTTTAAACTTGAAAACGTCTGCTGATTCAATGAAGTTATCTTATGATAAGAGATCTACTGAAGTCAGCTTTGTACCAGGAACAAGGTGTGGTTGTATAATCCCAGGAAGACCAAAGGGAAGTCTCCTACGTTGTCTTCTCCATGGGAAGGCCCACATGACATAGTGGATCGTCTCTCAGACGTGACTTACCGTATAAAATGTGGTCAGCGAGGTAAGCCGAAGGTGGTGCATGCCAACAGGATTTGGCATTATCAAAGTCCAGGACATTTCAGTTGGAACGAAGTGAACAATGGAACAAATGACACTGCTGAAGACGTGTCACCTGAAAAAGCCAATGTCGAGGAAGAAACTCTACCCGGTTTTGAGAAGGAAAACAGTGAAGCCATTAATGAAGTTACTACCACTGATGTGAATGCTACTGATAATGGAACATTTCCTGATGGAGCAGATGAACCCCACGTGAAGCAAAAGCCAATAAGAAGGAGACCAATACGAAAGAGGAAACATCCTGTAAAATTAAGAGACTTTGTTGTATTTTAATTTTGTGTTTGTAAATTCTG
>NW_013667623.1:65090-85277 GCF_000517525.1 Limulus polyphemus
AAGGAAGGGGCAGTGTTACGACAGCAGAAGTCACATGACACTGGGGGTGTGTGCGAGCAGTTTCTCGAATGAACGTGAATCTCC
This sequence comes from Limulus polyphemus, assembly GCF_000517525.1. Taxonomy (NCBI): domain Eukaryota; kingdom Metazoa; phylum Arthropoda; class Merostomata; order Xiphosura; family Limulidae; genus Limulus; species Limulus polyphemus. The sequence goes on from NW_013667623.1 coordinate 65,175, forward strand.
TAGTTTGTTCAGGATGCCCTCTTTTTTTAGTATATAAGCCTGACAAATAAAAGAAGAGATAGAGATGCAGATAGATTGAAGATAGAGATAACTGAGTCAAGCGAAGTAAAGTGTGTGATTTATAGTGTGTGTTATAAAAGTTGTTAAGTGTTTTACAAAGTTGTATCGAGAAAGAATAAACTAGTTTTAATTAAGAAAGGACTTGTATCGCTGAAGTTCCTCGGAAAGACTTTATACCGGAAGTTATCAAACAAGCAGATACGTAACATTATTTAATAAGATTTTGAAAATAACTCTCTAAAACATCATGACATGCTCTATTTAGCCTGCCTGCAGTGAAAAGGTTATATCAGATTCCTTTTGAAATGCAAGAAGTACATGTATTTGTTATTTATGTTTTCAACACACAGAAATACTTTGTTGAACTGTCCAATTAAAACTTACTTTAGAAAAATAAAAATTCAAGACTGGACTTGCAGTACTTCAACATGATTTGTTAGTTGTTCAAAATATGTGTCATAATCAGGAACTAGAATCCCATTGAATCTTGATCTTCAATTCTGTAAAATATTTGCAATAATAACTTAGAATGACTTGGTAATTTTTGTATTGTATAAGTAGCTTAAACACAATCAGTATATCCCACCAAAAATGGCAGTTCACTCTGCCTGATGTATAAAACCCATTTGAAGTAACTTGAACAAAATAAGTGAACACTAAAACTTGTTTATTTCAGTAATTTAGTTGAGAGTAGGTGCCTAAAATAGTATATAGGTCATGGATTCAGCTTCTGTTCTTCTTAGTTGAGAAAATTTCTAATAATTATATTGAACAGTATGCCATTTCTAACATTTTGTATCTAGTGGAATGCTTTAGCACGACATTTACTGTAAATAACATTTAGTTTGTACAAAGAATTTCAACTTTGTTCTATAAGCTACTTAATTAACATTTGTTCTTAAATATTTAATATTTTTGTGTTTGAAATTAATATATTTTTGGTGAAAGAATAAAGCTTGCCAATTCTGGCTGTATAACTTTATACAGGCTCAGTTGAATTGGCCAAGTTTGTAACCCTCAAATTGACCTTTATAGTTTCCATACTATAACTTCTAATATGTTTTGTGTACCATCACAAAATTTTGGAAACTTTCAGTAATCATTAAAAACTATTTGTTGACAAAAAATTTGAAATGTTAGTGAAGAATTTTTGGTAAAAATTTCTCTATGAATATATGGAGTCAAAGTGTTGACTGCTTTAAGATTAAAAAATACTATTCTCCACCTGAAAAGTTTCAAGAATTTGTGTAATCTCTAAAACCCCCTAAATGAATATCAAACGTAAGTTTTTTCAGTAAAACTATATTTTATCTGTTATTTTCTCTACCCTAACCTCATAACCACCAAAAAATTGAAATAAATCTAAATTTCCCTTTTTTTCTTTCTAGAATGACTTCATATTGTCAGGTGAAACTACATTTGTTTATCCTAAATAGCTTTAAACTCGGAAGTGTACATCTGTTTCTACTTAAATTTTATTTTTTCATTGCTTTGAACCATGTATAACTAATATTTGCACCATAAAATTAGTAAATTACTTGGCAAATGTGTAGCTTACATTACCCTATCAAATTACATAAAGCACAGGCTACTAAGGAGTTGCTCGCAAGTGTACCTCGTGAAAAAGTTTTATTATTATTATTCATCTTTATTTTGCCTAATATAACCTACGGAGTTTCTAATTTTTACATTTTAGTCACTTTCATAATAATAAATAAAGAATACACAAGAAAAACAATAAATATAGTACTTACCTGGGTCTCTCTAATTTTTACTATCGACTGTCTATGAAACTTAACCCTACTTTTTTATACTAATGGTACTACTGCACTAAATAATTTTTTTTAACTGAATAAAGCACCAAAGAACACAGAATAACAACATGCAAAAAAGCAGACCATTGTCTTATAACCATCACAATTATTCTTGCTTTCTAACAATGCAACAACAGCTGTTAGAAATTCAGCTAAGCTCATCATTGTATTTCCCATGGGAATAAAGTGTGAACTGGAAACAACATAATATAATATGTCATTTGATAGATTAAAACCTTGGCTTTCTGTTGGTTATAGATAATGTAGTATTGAATGTCAGAGAGAACTATTGGCAATTTCTGAAAGAGAGGATGTGACAAGTGGGTTTGGCAAGAGGGGGTCTGACTTTCTATTTTGAAGGCTATAGAAAGTAAGCTTTGTCTGAGCGATGACAACATTATGAGTAATTAAAAGTTTGTACTTCTGTAGATTAAACCAATGGTTGCCACATGTTACTCACCTCTAATCTGGAATCTATGTTTAGTGGGGGTTTTATTGTGTTATTGTAAAAGGATTCTTTAATTTTTCTTATCTTCCAAAATTTATTTGTCAATGATTCTCATTTTTTCCCAGTTTATTTTTGATTCCAGTTGAAATGGTGTGTTCTGCAATGGCAGAATTTTGTGTTTTCATGAGTCTTTATGTTATGTTATTCTTGTTGTGGGGATAGAGAATAAAAAAAGAGTGGTATTGAAGCCAAACAGTAGTTGTATATATTGTTATATTTCAAATTTATTTTTATGTTCAGAAATACAGTAATTGGTATACCTACCCATATGCACATGCATTATGGCCAGATTTAGCAAATTTTTTACATTATAATATTTCGTGTGTTAGCAGTGCACCTTAAAGTTTACCTCCTGGCAGCACTCTATTTAGTGAAATAAAAACCTTACCCTTCTATAGTGTACTTCATTTTTTTTTAAGAATTTTAATGCCAAACTTATTAAATCTGTTTGAGGTTATGTACTAGTTTAACCAAAGTAATACTTTCTGCAGTAGGATTTAGTCAAGAGGATCATCTACAGTCTCACAAAAAATGTCATTGTATTCATCATTACTTTAAGAATTTTTTTCTTTAGTGTGTTAAATGTAACAAAAATACTTCTGGGTTCTGGTTGCATTTTTTTTGTTTCTATATAATGATGGGAAGCCAACAACAGAACCTCAGATTCACCATTCAGCATGCTAAACCAAACATGAGGAAGCCTTGCGAGGTTTCACATGACACTGTCGTCTCTCAGTAGATGACCATTCACTGTTTGATGGTACCTTACCACTAAAAAAAAATAACTTTTTTGTTTATCGTTAACTCTTCACATTTGTTTGTCATTCCAAGCACTTGCCAAAATAAATTATTTGTTCTCATATGGTAACTTACTTCGACTCACATTTTGTTACAGTGGAGCACGGGAGTCCTTAACACTTTCCAGTTCCAAGCCACTGTGATTTTGAACCATGGCGTTATCCTCCTGTATGTGATAGTGATATACGATACAAAAATAATGAATCTATTCAGATGAGAGTAGAGCAGTGGTATTCTGCTGGTGTATATGACAAGATGTCTACCAGTCTGATGCTCCATCTCTGAATGGGTTTATCCGAGGGGATGTTGTCACTTAGAAGTGCGCAGTCAAAATTGCAGTTCACCCCTTTAATTGGGATTCATCATCCTACCCCCACATGGATGTTGGTTTCCAGTGGCTGAGTTTTGGATTCAGAGCATGACCAATCAATATAAGTCCTCACTTATGTATTACTGGTATCTCTATTCCCTCACTCAGTTAGCCTCATGTTCATTGCTAATGTGTTGTGGGTTGCTATGGTTCTGCTGGTATGGTCATTATTCTTCCCCACATGGATGTTGATTCCCAGTGGCTAGGTTTTGGATACAGTTAACTTGCTGTATATGGTCTGTTGGCTCCTTGCCACTCAACACCTTGGGACACATCATTTTACTCTCACCCACATTACTGTCTCCCAAGGGATTGAGATTCCAATATCATGTGGTTCGAATCCCTATCCAAACATTCTTCTCTCCCTTTTGGATGTACTCCTCTTTTTCTGTACATGTTTGCAACACCTCTTTCAGCACTGGACATAGAGTACACCTAGTATAGATGTAGTGTGGTTTCCCATGTAGGGTCCTCTAGTGTGAGGATCTCCACTTTAAAAGGGTGCTTCTTTTCTTTTCCTCACACCAGTCCCTCTACCTATTTAATGTTGGGTCCTGGCTGTATCTGTGAGGGGAGGTAGTTACCATATCAGAAGTTATAATTTTCTTATACTGAAAATGTATTTCTGATTGTTACTTACCTCTTCTCACGATTTGATAAAACAAACTTCATAGTCATGTGTACCCACTTTGTGGGAAGAGGGTTATTGTCATTATAATTCATGTTATATAATATTATAACATTCTCAATCAAAGGTGCCTCTACTGGATGTTTTCTGCTCAGATGAACTGCACTTGCTATACTCAATAAAATACAAGGGGCTTCTCCTGGATGTTTTGCCCAGGCTAACTGCAATTGTTGCTCATAAAAAATCTTTTTATGCAAGTTGCTTCCACTGGATGTTTTCTGTCTGGATGGACTGCACTTGTTGATTTCTAAATGTATTACGCTCAAGATAAAAAATGATAACACAAACTTCATAGTCATGTGTACCCACTCTGTGAGAAGAGGGTTATTGTCATTATAATTCATGTTATATAATATTATAGCATGCTCAATCAAAGGTGCCTCTACTGGATGTTTTCTGCCCAGATGAACTGCACTTGCTATACTCAATAAAATACAAGGGGCTTTTCCTGAATATTTTTGCCCAAGCTGACTGCAATTGTTGCTCATAAAAAAAAAAAAATTATGCAAGGTGCTTCCACTGGATGTTTTCTGCCTGGATGGACTGCACTTGACATGTTCAATAATATCACAAGGCACTTCCCCCAGATGTTTTTTGCCTGGGTGGAATGCACTTGTTGATCTCTAAATGTATTACGTTCAAGATAGGAAAAAAAAAAAGATCAATCTTATGCAAGGTGCTTCCACTGGATGTTTTCTGCCCAGAAGGACCACACTTGACATAATCTAACATATACCAAGGTGCTTACCCTGGATGTTTTGCCGAGGCTGACCACACCTGGCTATCTTAATATAAATTCACAGTGCTTCTCTTGGATATTTTTTGCCTGGGCAGAATGCACTTGTTGATTTTACAATTGTATGCAAGGCACTTCCACTGTTGTTTTTGACCAGATGGATCACACATGGCATAATCTGATGTATCCCAATGTCTTTTCCCTGGATGTTTTTTGCTCTGGCAGACTGCACTTGGCCTATTTGTATACATTTACTGTCCTTTAGCTCTAGCCACATATTCTTATATCTGATTCCAGGTGCCTTCTTCAAATCTGACTGTGATTTTGTTATGTGCTCACCATTGTTACATATGTGGACTTCTTACGTATTACCTTTTGTCCACCAGTGGAATCTGTATTACATGACATGGTGCCTGTGTGTCTTTGTTCATTACTGTTTCAAAAGTAGTGCTATACCCCACAGGTGTGCCTCCTTTTATAATTGTGACACACATGTTCTTTCACAGTGGTTGTTCTTCGCTTGTTTGATTACTTTTGTGCCTTCACTGGCTCCTCCACTTTTGCAATGTGGGATTCTAGCTTTGGGTGAGAAGAGGGTTTCAGAAGTTAACATTTTCTAACACTGAAAATGTATTTGTGATAGGTACTTACCTTTTCTTACCCACTTCATGCACTTCCTCCCCACTGATTTTCTGGTGTTTCTGGTTTGTATGTGCCAATTCTCAAAAGTGAGGAATGTGCTGCAATGGTAGAGTGAGCTACCTGCACTAGTATAGGTGGCACAGTATGATTGTTGGAGGGTAGTCACATGATCAGCACAGGAATAGAAAAGACTGATGCACTGTTGAAAATTTTAGCAATGCTTAGAGGGCATATCAAGGTCGAGATAGCTTTGGGTGAGAGGAGGAAAGTACCTATTGGAAATACATTTTCAATGTTAGTAAATGTTAACCTTAAGAAGTTGAGATCAACTCGTCTTTACTGCTGGGTGTTAATTTGGCAGGGCTGTTTGTTAAATGTAATGAAATATAGTTTTGTGCAAGCATTTGACATTACCTGCAGTATATAGTCAAAGTCTTCTGAATATAATTATCGTGGTTATGTTTGGCTATTAAAATAAGAGCACGTAATATAATGATGATTAATCACCAAAATAGCTGAAAACTATATGTGGTGTTAACAAGGTATAGTATTACAAGGATGTAATACATTGCTTTATACAATGTTATCTGGTTTGAATTCCATAAAAGTACTTGAATGTATGATGAAGTTAAACCAAGCTTGGGCTTTGTTATTGTTTCTTTTCTTTTTTTTGCTCTGTCTTAATTATAATATGTTTGGAATAAGACACCATGCAAGTGTACTGGTTGGGTCTTATCTTGTATAAGATCAAAGGTGCATATATGTCGAATGAGGGCATTTTTTCACATAATTACTGGATACCCGTTTTGATGCCCATGCCTAGTAAAATTGAAAGTAATATTTCGGTTAAACATTCATACACATATGGTGTAACAAAACCTGATGACCTGTAAAAAATCTTTTGCTGTAGGGACAGGGTTCCTCTGACTGGGAAGGAAAAGAAGAAAGAGTAAAAAGAATGTAAAAGACTCACATACACACTTTGGTAGCATCTTAGACCTGATATAAAAAAACTGTGCCTTTCACACATTTGAAGATAATTGAAGGAAATACCGTATCATGCATCACAGGGCCTGAAGAACTGATAGGCCTAAACTCTCTTTCAGTGGGACGTTTTACAACTGACTGATATCTAAGCTGTAAAACAAATTGATTTTGGTGATATCAACTCTTTTTCTGAAAAGAAAGCTCAGACAGATTTTACATTAACATACCATTAAATGATTCCTTTTTCTTGCATTGTTTTGGTTTTTTAAAAAAAAAACTTGCTTTAAATTGTCATTGCTGCACAAAAAATACAAAGAAATAAAAAGATGACAGATTGGTTAATAATAATAATAAAGGGATTGAAGATAAGGTTAGAGATGATAGGGGTGAAGGTGGGGTGGGAAAGAGGCATAGGTAAAAACAGTAGGATTAGATTTGGAAAAGTAAACTTTTGAAAGAGATATAAATTTTACCAAAACCTTGGCTGATAGTAAGGCATATGGGGGTGGCACCAGGGCCCAAAAGTTTTCTGGTGGACCCTGTAAAAGGAAGGGATGCATATTACAGTTTTATTTGCATTCTCTTGTCCAGTGCCAGAGTAGGAAGTCTCAGGTCCCAGGTGCAAGGACATCTTGGGAGTCCTCATTATGAAAGGAAACCAATATTCTACTTCTCACATTACTTTTTCTTTGTTTTGAAGAAGTTCTCTGTGTGAACTCTGAACTAATGATCATCCTAGCTCCATGATCCAGGTTTAATCCTAGCCATATTGGTTTCAAGGTGGTTGGCAGCTGTTCTGTGGACCATCAGAGCTGTGTATTGTTTCTAGATCTGGCACTTACTCATCTGACTCATTCTGAACAGTCATATAAGTATTCTCATCTCTTCCCTCTTCATCCTGAGGGGCAAGATGGAATACGACAGTGCTTTCATACCTCCTCTTCTGACTGTTGGTCAAGCTTGTTTATCTTAGGTTCATAGGTCATATACACGGGCAACTAATCAACATGTACAGTGTGCTTGCACACTTACTTTAATGCTGTATCTCATACTTCAAAGGATCAATTCTTCGAATCACAAGATGAGGTCCAGTTCAGCCAGAGTCAATTAGCTTTCATGCTGATGGAACTTAACAAAGCCACACCCAAATCTCCACTTTGGTAAATCCATTCTATCACTGTTTTAATTTAGGATCTTTACTGATGTATGACAGTCTTTCTTAGCTGTTGAAGAACAAAATGTGCACACAAACTAATGCTAGTTTTGCCCACTTCACATTTTCATCTGGACTTTTGGGGATATCCATCCTAGGTAAAGGCCCATACATCACATCTACTAGAAGAAAAAAAAAAAGATCTAGTCCAAACATTAGCATTTTCAGCATATTTTGTCAGTTGTGTGATGCACCATCATGATGTAGGATAAGTGTTCATCCCAACTGGTTGGGTCATGGTTAAAAAGCGTAGCAAGTATGCACTTGACAGTGTGTATCACCATTTCCACTAACTTTTCAGACTGGGGGTGATAAGGGGAAGTTTACAACTTCACCAATCCAACACTTTACAAAACTTTGAGTACAATCGGTTGTTAGCTTTCTGATCCAAGTAGGTCATCTTCTTTTTGGTGCTCTGAATTGAGCTGTCCAGTGCTCTGCCAGTGCATCAGCAACAGACTGTGCAGACATATCATTCAATGGATAAGCTTTGGCCCAGTTTTTAGAATAGTTGATGACCACAAGTACATATAGGTGGCCTTTTTCTGTTTCTGAATGACTCCAACCAGAGTTGGAATTGATCTACTCTGGCTGGCATTAGTCTGGGGTTCCTGTACAGACCTATCCCCATGTGGACTTAAATTCATCAGACACCAAACCACCACAATGATTCAAAGTTTGTGTTTCTTTCACATTGAGATTGGTCTTTGAGGAGAATACAATCAGCCATTCTGAGTGAACCAGGTTCTGGTAGTTCTCCTTCCCATATCTGTGGTAGCAATGAGAAAGAAGTCATGACCTTTGTATCATTGGCAGAAGTTTCTCATCCAGTAAAGGACTACTCCTAGACATGACAGCTTTCTCAGACAACCATATTACCTTGGTGACCAACTCTTGTCTATCTTGTTCATAAGTCATTTGAGTTATGAAAAATTCCATTTCTTCAAACATGAAGCTTTTTGAAACTTATTAACACAAGAATGTAAGTAAATGGCAATATGCTAAGCAGCTAATAGCAAGCTCTACAATAACGATATGCTATTGTCATAACATCAAAATTTCTCTCACCTCTCTACTCTGTGGTATATTCAGGTGAAATGAATTAACTGTAGAACTACACTGGATAGGTCCACTTAATAAGTGAAAATTCATTCAAGATATTGATTATGGAGGAATGCTAGAACTTTTACTTAACCGAGTCAGTATTAAGTAGAATAATGACACAAGGGTAAAACAAAATGAACAATCTTTTTTAAATGTGAAACAAAAATACATTGTGTGGATTTGTGGTTCACTTCTGTTGGACTGTCACATCTACTGAAAGTTCCAATGTTAAAAACATTTACAACAGTGGTTACAAATTACTGGTCCATAGGGAGATTTCAGTAAGACTACAAAATAGTTGATTAGAATATGTGTGTTTTAAAATACAACTACTGAAGTATATTGTATCTCACGTGATAATGCCAGGTAAACCTGGTGAAATGTTGTAAACAAAGTAAAGTTTTATCCTCTACAACTGATAAAACTTTGTGTGAAAGTTCTTTCTAATATTTAAGTCTGGAAAATAGGAATATTACAGATTTCATTTCACCAAAGGTAAAATTGGAAACATAAACTGTGATACAGAGGACTATTATATTCTTTGATTCACTGTACCATCTGCTGTGGACTGCTGGTTTGACTATTCAATGATCATCAGCACAGTGTGTGTCAGAAAACCAAAGAAATGCAGTAGGACTTTTTATAATGGTGGTGTATATTAATATTTATGGATTTTTAAGTATTTTCTTTTTTAACTCACCACTTAGTAACTTAAAAAAATCTGTAACAGCATTATCCAACAGTTGGAATTTTTTATTGTTTCTAAATATTAAACATTGCAGTTTCTATGCATGTATATTTTCATGAACGAAGTTTAGAATTAAAAAAATAACTTAAGTAATTATAAATGATTGTGCTTGAAGTTAGAAGAGAAGGTTTTCTTTTTCTGGCTCATCATGTTTTTTGTCATGTGATAAAATTTTTCCAGTCACAAGTTTTAGTCAATTTTATATCTTAATTCTAAATATATTTCAACAATTTTAACTCAAAAAATATTTTAGAATCAACATTTTTCCATTTTCTGACATTATTGTAATTCATGAAGAAAGACAAAAAAGCTCATATTTTCATTATTGCACAGCTGCAAGGACTTTTGCTTGTAAACAAAACAACCCACTTATTGATTTATTTAAAAATTTTCTCCCCATCCCGAAGAATGAATGTTTTTGCTATTAACCTATCACCCCTTGAGAATATATTATTTTTGATAATTTCTATAAATGTGCCTTTGATTTTCTTTCATTTGTGTATTGGGAAAATATTTGTGTGTTAAATTGTATGCTTGGTACAAGAATATTACATACAGTATGAAAGAAGTTACATAACTTTGAAATTGTGTAAGGATTAATAAAAGTATTTCATTGATGTTTGGTTCTTTGTTTAAATATGGTATTTTTACTTTTTAATAGATATAGCATAGTCTTATTTAGTTGCAATGTTTGTAAACAAAACTTTTTTCTTTTTATTATGTTCACCAAATAAAACTGTCATTAAATCTGATAACTCTAGTTATGTTTATTGTTTAGTGAGTTTGGTAGGCAACTGCAAGATATTTTGAGGATTCAGATTTTTTCAGTCGATTAGCAAATAACACTGATTGTCTGTCTCTGTTGCTGTTTACTGAGTGGCATTGTCCACAACTTCCCACCTCTTGCCAGTCTCTAATCCCTTCCCTTTATCTGTTCTCATGCACCTCTTCAAGGCCTTTCTTGTCAATGGGCTCTTACATGCCCCCCCCCCCCAATTTGGGCTCTTTGTCTATTTTTCCTTGAATTGTTTGTACTTAAAAAAATACTTACGACTTAGATGCCTCTTATACTCTATCGTAAAGACCAGTTGATGTTATCCTGTGACACTTCCTTTCTTATAAAGACTTGGGCTGTCCGGTATGGTGATTAGTTTTCCTTCCTACATAAATAAATTGGTTAACTGGTTACATAATATTTCCAATTATAGTTGTGATATGTTTTAAATGTAAATAAAAGCATTATTATCCTTATCAGTAACAGACTGTTGTGAAACATGTTTTTGTCATTTTTCAATTTATTTGATTTACAGAAGATCATTATAGAATTAATGCATATTTTAATAACAAGCATGATGGCAACTGAATTGTCTATTTAGTCAACATTAGCAAGGCATTCAATAAATAATAAATGTCCAAATTTTCTTTAAAAATAATTTGTAATATTTTTTTAACAAAACATTTGCAACTGACAACCTTCAGAAGAGGTCCATTATGTAAAACCAAAGGTAATTTAAAAATTACTTAGAAAGCCAAAACTATGTTCATATCATGTTAGAATAATGCAGTTGTTGAAAAGGTTAGGAAGATAGCACACTCCTGAATTTTTTTTTATCTCGTTTGGGGGAGTGTAAATGGCATGAATTAATTAATTAATTACCAAATACCACTAATCACTGTTGTTTGTTTTTCTTTTTTAAGTTAGTGTTAACTTTGTTATATTAAATGAATGTTCCTAGTAGTGTAATATGATTAAATTTAGGGATTTGAAAGTTATTTACACTTCATTGAAAATTATAAATTTGATCTTGTTTTGTTTTTATAGCAATCAGATTTCTTCTGACTTTGAGGTTAGGTTAGAGGTGTATAGTCATATGCTTCACAATGATTTGAGTATTGCAAGCACCCCATGCAAGATTAAGAGGAAGATAACCAGATCTATCAGTCGAACTGTAGGTAGAAAGCTAGCAATTTCTTTGGTAAGTTTCTTTGTGTCCACTTGAATCTATGAGAAAAAAAAGTCTTTCTTTAGTTGTATTGACAGCAAATCACTTTTGGCACTTATTTGTAATTTTTTTTAAATTAAGCTTTTCAGGTTCAAAGATTGAATATTTATTTTCAAGACTTCAGATGTATTTGAGCATAAATATCCCTAATGTTTATGTTATATTGGAACAACTACAAGGTAGCTTCAAACTTGATTCAATAACATGCAAATTTCAAACTAATGTCACTTTCTACACATCATGTTTACATCATAATTTTCTTCTCGTTTATCAGATGGTAACCTTCAGTATTTTCAGATTTCTTTTAATAGTAATAAATGTTACAGAATCAAGCTGATTATAATGGTAACCGTATGAATATGAGTAGGCAAATGAGTACATACCCCAACCTTTTTACAGTTACATTCAAAATTAGAATTATTATCAATGTATGTCAATGAACTTAGCATCAAACATAGTTAATAAATCATGTTTTAATATTATAAAAGTTTTAATATCTTAAGTTCTAAAGTATTTATATAAATTCTTAACCTTCACTTTTCTTTTTCAAGTGACACTTGTTTGCTTCAAATTGTCCAATTTAGATATTTTTTCCACCTCTATTTAAACTTCTGAGACTTAATGCAAATTACAAACTTATAGATATTATTAAGACATAATCTAATTTTATAGTCTCCAATCATTTTGACTTGTAGAGATGTTAAACAGAAAATCAAATCCATGTGCCATATCCTGTCACTTACTGTCTTTAAAAAAATTTAAATAATTCTCACTGATGTTTGTTAACTTGTTATTTATAACCAATAGAAAAAGACAGTTTTAATTTACTGAGTTACCTTATAGGCTTCGCCATTCGTCGAAAGCTTTTGAATTATTAGATCTACAGATTCAAAGTTACTATTGCCAAGTTCTCCTCAACCAATTAAAGGAAATATTTTAATGCATGTATTCCTTAGTTAGAAAGCCAATTAAATTATAATAGTTATAGAACATTTTATTCTTTGGGAATATTATTATTTTGTTTTTAATTGGTTATTTGAAATAAATAAATAATTAAGTAAAATATTAACAATAATCCTACCAAAAATTAGGGTTAAATTTTTTTCAAGTATTTGACTGCAAAAAAGTACAAGTCCCATATATAATTACCAAATTGCTTGTTTTTTACATAAATTTTTATTTTATGTTATAAAAGTAACTAAATATAACAACAAGATAATTAAAAATTGTTAATTTAAGAAGATGAATAGGGATTGTCAAAAAAGTACAGAAACAAGTTGAATCAAAATGCAAATATTATATTTTCAAGCCTACAACTAGGGACTCTAAAAAAAAAGTAAACAAACTAGACTGGAAATAGTGTCTACATTATTTTCTCAAGCTACAAATCCCTATTTTGACTCCATATCTACAGTACTTATTAACTTTAGTGGAGTCATAATAGAGATTTATAGAAAATCCAGCCAGTTTTGCTGTAGGCTTGTAAACCAAAAATAATAATAAAAATAAGATATGCACTTAAAATTTCAGCAAAGTACAAAAATCAGTAGAATAAATTACCATTCACAAGTTTAGAGAAATCTACTATGGTAATCATTTACTGTTAGAAAACTCATTGAAACTACTAAGAGCCTAAGTACAACAGTGAACTTAAGAAACACTGGAGAAGTGATGAATTCTCAATGTGGCAGTTTCCAATTAATGTGCTATAAGTTGCACAAATGATTTTCCAATTAATGCACATTAGTAAAACACCGAAGTTTTTCAGTGATGGATAATGAAGGACTTGGAGAAATACTTCAGGGGAAAAAAACAAAGGCACATGAATTAATTTTAAAACTACTCTATGACATACTCAATACTACCATTTTTTCTGTAGCAGCTTGTAAAACTGTAATCAATAATAATAAGGCTGGAAACAATGTTATAAATATACACATTGTTTACTCTAATAAAACAAAGAGTTTCTTATTAGTATATAATGTACCATTTCCAACTAGTATAATGGTGCTTAAATGAGTTGTACATTTCTGCAATGCTTGAATGGCTTCAAAAAGCTTATGTTGGTGGTGAAGAAGAATTTAAATTTTAGACAGTGGAAATTCCAGCTTTCAATAATGAACTTAAAAATAGCCCTACAAGTTTTGCAGGTGTTTGTTTAGTAGCAGTAAAATAACTGATAAAATCTCTCCTTCTCTTTGAAGAATCAACATAAGAAATAGTCCAATGACCTATGCAGGAGTTTTTTTAGTAAGTTTGCCCAGGTTTGGATATAATATTCATAGCCATTTTTTCAGTATGCTTGTGAAACACTAATAATAATGTGAAGAACAAATGGATGAATTTTGTCTAACAATTGCAAAATCAACTTTTTGCTATTATCAGTATTTTAGCAGCCTTAGCCATTGTGATAGAAGGTCTTGAGTGTTGTTTCAAGAACAAGTCTGCTTTTTAAGAGGGTTTTTGCCTGTATGTTCTATTAATTTTTTGAAATTCCTGGGTTCACTATTATGGTTCATGATTAGAAACTTATTAGGCTAAATAAAGAAACCTGAATGAAAAAATAATTTCTCAGCTAGGTATTTACGTGAGCTGTATGCACATTACATAATTCATTATATTACTTTATCAGAACTTGAAGTATTTCTTTGCTGAGCATTTATTGCTTGGTTCCATTATGTAGCTGGGAGTTTGAGCACCCACCCATTCGTCTGGCATTCCTTCCCCACATTCTCGAGGTGGGGATGAAGATGAGGATGGCTTTGACCACTTGTTTCCTCTTCCTGGTTATGCCCTAGGAATCTTTTTCTATTGAAGAAAGTTTTCTGATTTCCCTCACATTATAGAGACTTTATATCTCAAGTATTTTCTGTTCTCTCTCTTGTTCCTCTTCATATGGCACTTCCAGTTTCCACCTTCATAACCCTAAGAAATATTGTTTTCCCTCTTCTCTTTCACATACTTCTTTTTGAGACCAACTTCATTCCTCCAATATTATGGCATACAGTCATTCTGACTTCCCCTTTCTGGAGTCACAGACTTTGGAATCTCTCTTGCCTATGCGGGACAGACCCTTTGGGTCAGTTTCACTCTACAGTTCCAAATTATCTGGACTTCACCTAATCCTTCTATCAATGTTTCATTAGCTTTCCTTTCTACACATCATGTCGGATGATTTTATCAGCAATTCCTATTCCCTTCTCCTTTCTACTATGGCTCATACTACTTTGTCTCTTTCCCTGCTCATTCAAATCATTTGTTGTTGGGTAGGTATACCCTTCTTTCCCTTGTTTGTCTTCCTTTTTACGAGATCACTGCTTTGCCTCTTTTCTTCACTCTTCAGTTTTTGGGGGTATTCCAGATTCAATTGAATCTCGAGCAAGACTGCTAGGCTAGTTGGTGACTGCTTAGCAGAATCAAATTTGGTGGAGGCACATTTGTTGAGGTATGTGCATTTTTGGGAACAACTCTGTGAAGACAGATGAATTACTATTCTTCTCACTCATGGACTCTTCCTACAATTATCCTCACCTCCCCCTCTCAGATCATACCCAGTTCACTTTCCCTTTCCTTCAGACCCTATCTATCTTCAATGTCTGGAAGATGCAGTGTTGGATTTTAGGCATAAACAGGCATCATTGTAAGTCTCAAAAAGACTGGCGACTGGTTATCAAACTTTCCTCCCTGAATCAATTCCTGGTTGTCCCTTATTTTCATATGGAAAATTTATTTTTTTTCAGGTGGGCCTTTTCACCAGGACAATGGATAACCAAAGTCGACCTCTCAGACATGTTCCTTCATATTCCCATTGCAAGTTTGTCTGACGTTTCCTTCAATTCATTCATCTGGATCGCAATTTCTAGTTCCATGCTCTTTCTTTTGGAATTGTGTTTTTTCCACTACATCTTAAACAGAGTGGTCAGGGCTTTCGCTCACCATCTGCATGGACTGGGTCTGCAATTTCAGCATTACATGAATGGCTTCTCCTGTCTCACTTGCAAATGGAGCCCTCCCTTCACACATCCATTGTTCTGCGAGAGGCTGCTTTTTTGGGTTGGCTTGTTAAGATTTCCAAATTCTTTGTAACCCCCACCCACTATATCATTCACTTTATTTGTCAACTCCCTTTTCAGCTGGGCCCAACCTTCTCCTATCTTACTGTAGGCACTGGAGCTTTCTGTCATCAAGATGCAAGCCTCTCGTACCCAATCCATATGAGAGATTCTATCACTTTTGGAGACCATGGCTTCACTGGAGCTGTTTATATTACTAGGTTGTGCTCATATGTGCCTCTTCCAATGATTCTTACACGACCAGTGGAACCACTCAATGAACCTTTAAACTCAGTGATTTTCCTGCCCCCTCCTCTTCTCAAGAGCCTTTCATAGTGGCTGGACTGCTCCAATACCACTATTGGTATGCCTCTACTTCCACCTAAACCAAACTTACACTTTTTCATCGATGCTTCTATCTTGGTATGGAGAGCGTATCTGAATGACATCATTACATCAGGCACTTTGACCCAGAGTAAATTCTCTCATGGGGACTCCTCTCATCAATACCTTTGCCACTCCTCTCAATTACAAGCTTCCTTCTTTTGGTCTCCTGTCCCCCATCCTTCAGCCAGGAATGGTTGCATCTTTTCCTGTATGCTTACCTACTTCTCCTTCTGTTACCCTGGGCCCTGGCCTTAATTTTTGACATTCTAAGATAGAAGAATGGTCTAAGTGTGGATTATTAAACTATTTAAATCAAAAATTTTCCAAAGAGATATAACTTATCCTTCAAACATGTAATTCTCACATTGTGAAATATTTATTCTAATTAAAAGAAATTACTTAATCTGCATGTACCAATAATGTTTTAAAATATTTGTTTTCTGTCAAAAAGTATTATAATTTTAATTTGTTATTCCTTGAAATTATTGTATATTTGTTTTTTTTTCTACATAATAGTTCACAGTGAATTATAAAATGATGATATGTACAAACAGATATGTAAAATTTTAATTAGATACTCATTTTACAACTGTACAATATATTTCATTTCAAAAAGTCATCCAAATAAAACTGTGTGATAACTTATACAACAAATATGTAATTGCTTACTTTCTATACTGATTTTAATTTTGAAATTTATAAATGACTTAAAATAAAAAACTGATGGTAATTACACTTCACTTACTTAATTTAGTTCACACCATGGTACATGGTCTGTTGCCACAATAAAACATATTCTGTTCTTTTGGGTCATGTGTGTCCTATGAGGGTGATGGTCAAAATCACTATTCGATCAAATAAGAGTGTAGTCCAAGAGTTGGTAGTGGGTTCTAATGATTATCTGCCTTCCCCCTAGTCTACCAGATGGAAATGAGGGACAGCCATGCATATCATTTTCATATCTTTGCATGAAAAATCTGCAACAAAGCTTTTTTCAGAGGATCAAAATGTTTCACTGTTGAACATGGATACATTAAATTAGCAAGTTTGCAGGCAAAAACATCCAGTTACCAATACATCCACAGACAGCTCTGAATGTGACCTAGATTTTCTCTCCATTATTAATATAATACTTTTGTGTGTACTGCAAGCTGTAAGTAAAGAATATTGAGGAATAAGAATTATTGTTTTAATAAAATTATTGGATAGATCACTGTTTTACATTTGGCTGGTGGGTTTCAGTTCTAAGTGGGGAAGGATATGCTTGTGCACTCTATTATACCCTATGCATTTAAAAGTACTTTTAAGGTTAGAAAGTTTAATGATAATATTAACTGGTTGTGATCAGACACATCAGAGGAACCATTAAGTGTTTTATTATTACCTTGTTTAAAGCCAGAGTCAGAACACTAAATCTTGTGACAATTTTTGGCAGTTGAACTTCCATAAATTGCTCCATAGAAATTGTACAGCAACAACAAAAGAAAGTTTAAACCTTTATGGTCAACATTAATTCAAGCTTATAAGACATCAGTTTCTTATAATTTTAGCTGTTTTTATTTTTAACTAATGAAGTGTTAAATTTAAAGAAGTTTTGTAAGATGTGTTCATAGACTATTTTTTAACTTGATATTTTTAGTCTGCATTGTGTTTTGTAAGAGTATTCTTAAAGTCTTATTTTAGTCTGTTTTAAGTATATTTTTTTTAATTTTCAGAATGATAAACGTACTAATGGAGAAAAGTAAGTAAATTCCTATCTTTTTTAGATGAATAGATTGTAAGTATTAAATGTTTTATTTGAAATTAAAACCTTCCATAATTTGCAGGAAGTTGAAGTATGGAAAAAATACACAAAAACTGGGATTATCAATAGACACACACAAACATATATATGTATGTGTGTGTGTGTATATAAAAATAAATAAATATATATATATATAGAGAGAGAGAGATATATCAACACTTTTTAAATTTTGGTTACTTGAGAGTCTTTTTTTTTTCCTTTCCTTTTATAAGAAATTTGGACAGATAAAAACAGTTATCATTTGATTGTTATTAATCGATTTTATAATAGGTAAACTGATACCTGATTATCAAGTAATTAATTAACACATACCTAGCAAAAACTTATCAGCATGTTATATTTTTCAGGATCTTAACTAAACCCAAATTTCTTTGCAATAACTGAATAATAAGATTATTATAAATAATTGTTTAAGCTCTAGTGGGTAGCAATCAGGTGAAAGATGTAATTTAAAATAAACTGCCAGGTGATGAACTAGTGGTTAGAAATTTTCTTTTTTTGGTCTGTGCACTTGGTTCCCAGTTTTATTTTTGGGCCATTATTTTTCATAGGTTTCTGGTGTGTTATGTGTTAGTCCTTTTGGATGAGGCTGAATTACTTAATCCTTTTTTATCAGTAATTCTCCAGATTTTGCAATTGATGAGAGCATTGTGTTGATAACATGTTCAACTGATATGTTGATTTTCATTAGGAAGACAACTTTGTTCTTTCAAAATTGTTCTAGGTTTCAGCTTATTTCAAACTTATATGAATCCGTACGTCAGTAGAAGATTTAATGGGTAATAATTCTGTTTATTTTCAGAAGGTTGCTTTACATTGTTTAAATTGTTTTATATTTACATAAGTGATTTTGAAAGGTCATTTTGACATTACATAAAATTTGAATTAAAATTGTTCTCCATATCATATAAGTGTTGTGTAATATTTTTGGAATAAATCTCCTGATTGAACACAAAGATTATGACATTACCATGAGCACATAAAGCTGATGCACACACTGACACATAAATATTTCAACTTCAAGTTGGATTACTCTTAATTCAAAAAAGAAGCATACATTTCCTGTCTTTACAACAGAATAATGAAAGTTTGCCACAGTCTAACTCTTACAGCTAAACTAAAGCATATCATAACTTTTGAGAAGCCCATCCCCAGTGGCACAGTAATATGTCTGCTGACTTATAATGCTAGAAACTGGGTTTTGATACCTGTGGTGAGCTTTGTGCTTAACTATGTACAAGACTCATTGGATCTCACAAAACAAATCTCCAGAACCATACACATTTCTAAAGAAACCAAACCAGGAGCACACTTTAGATTATTCAACAGTAAATTCCATATTCAAATTGCATCTCAGTTGTAAAAGGTAGAAGAACGAAACTTGTGAATACCAACCATGACATACCTTTTCAATGCAAAGACAGCCACCAGTAGTGTTATATGTATATATGAAGTATAATAAATAATGACTCAGACAAACCCATAGCTGATAACTTACCAACATACTAAAAACCAATAGTAAGAACTATTTAAACTTATATTCCATCTTTGTGAAACACGGGGTATGAATTCTGTTGTTTTAATGACTCTCACAAATACATGGACACTCACTTAAACTTGTATTCCATCTCCATGAAATACAGAGCATGAACTTTTATTTTAACCCAATGACCACTGGCTACTAACTGTCTGAGTAGCTAATTCCAGTCTTGTTATATTTTGTTCCAACAATAAAACTAGTGGAAGAAATTGTTTGAAACTTCATAAGAACTTTCATAAATGCACGTAGTTTAAGGAACATAAAGCATGTTACTTTTGATAAATTTAGTTTTTTTTTGCATCATGATCTTTAATATCTTGGAAAATTACATTAGGAAATGGTATTTATAAGAAATGACTACGATATTTGTATTTGTTCCAGATTTGAACTTATTATTTTTTATGTTTTGTGCATTATTTTAAAATACCCAAAAATTTTTATTGTTCATAAAATGCAAGTTTTATCTATCTTTAATTTTTTTAATAATCACGTACTCTCCTTATGGTTTCAAGTAACGTACAAGACCCAAAAATAATATTTCTAAGTAAACCTAAACAATAAATGAGTATTTTTATTTTTCACTAGCATTTCATGTTTATATACACCTGGAAAAAAGTTAAGCACCCCCAAATATTTTTCAGGATTGCTT
>NW_013667623.1:86196-86800 GCF_000517525.1 Limulus polyphemus
ATATTTTGATGTCATGATATGTAAATTAAAAATTGTTATTTTACGGTTGATAATCTTGTTTTCTTGTGCCCAATAATGCATAATTTCATTTGATAAACACGTTTAGATTGAATGGTAATTTATAATCAGTCACAAGAACGTCGAATCTGAATCACTTGAAAAAACACGGGGGTGCTTAACTTTTTTCCAGGTGTATATATGCACATTAAAAACATTTTAATTTTGTTTCATAAATGTATTTTTATTTCAAGTTTATGTTTGTTTCATTGCAGTTATACTTTTGTTTATTGTGCCGAATAAATCGTGAGGTTAGCAGCGTGAACTTTGTACATTTGCCGTAAACTATCAATGCCTCTCGTTCAGTCCAGCACAGGCGCATTTCAACATTACTTTAGATATGATAGTAAGAAAGCTTTTCAGTACTTGAATATCATTCCTTTGAACTTTCAAACAAGTTTATTTCAACGTATGTCCTTGTATGTTGTTTCACTATACAGACAAAACTAATTGTCACTACTAGCGAATGCATGTAATAGTAATAGTTTACAGTACAGGTGGTTTGAATAACACCACCTGACCCTAATTACTTGATAAATCCTGTTAG
>NW_013667623.1:86971-106120 GCF_000517525.1 Limulus polyphemus
CTTTACAGCACTTAAAAGATTAGTCCTGGTCACATTCCTCTCATGATAGGCAAGATTTATTTTGGAATTTGAAACTTAAGTTGTTCAGTATATTGAGACCCCAACTGTGAGAATGTCATAGCTTTCTGTATTATTGAAACTAATGTGTTTAGTCTGTTTCACAACCAACATATGGGTTTTATTGTTGTCACTTGTACACTGAGTTTTAAACCATTTTCAAAACATCAGAATAAACTTTATATGTATCAGTTAGACTGTTTTAATTCTAAAGCAACAACAACAGAACTGTGGATCTAACTACAAAGTAAAGATTCTAAGAAGGAAAATTATAAAATATTTATGTGGTACTGGTACTAGTAGTATTACATACAAATCACACAAGTTTATCATTCTAAATACTGAATCATATTATTATTATTATGAACTAAATATAAAGTTATGCTATATTATTGAACTTTAAACTACTAAATGCAAAAGAATACAAAAACTCACAAACTCTATCAGTTCAGAGTGCTAAGCCTAATTCATGTAAAGACCTTGCACTCACCACTTGATAGCTCTTAACCCTAACAATTGTGGATCAACTTCTTTTCTGAAAAATATATCTATTTTGAGTTAATTTTTCAATATAATGATTAATTTATATATATATACGAAACAGCATGACTTAAGCTACTATAGAAAAATAATAAAAGTCACATACATCCCATGTAGTATTTTCCAGAACAAGTTTTCTAAGGCTTATAAAAAAAAAAAGTACTATTGACCAATAATAAATACAATATCTACATAAAACAGCAGTTACTATATAATAAGCACCACCCACATTCATATTGTAAAATACAAAGAACAATGTTTTGTCACGTGCTTTGCTTATCATCTATGATTTGTCAAACTTGAAATACAGTGATTGGAATAACATGGTACTGAAATTGACACCTTCGACTAGGATTGGCTAAAAGTTTTACAACTGAAGTTTACCACACCCAGATTCTGTTTTACAGAAAACAGACTAGAAAAAGGTTTAGATACCAATCATAGATGGCAGGACCAGCACTGAAGTGGAAGGAAAAATGTTGAAAAACATTTTCTTCTTAGAGGGTGCTTATTTATAGTCTGAAATGTATTTTGGGATTTTTTTATTAAATTCAACTTTAAATTTCATTGAATATACAATTTTGTACAAATAATTGAATATTATACTACTATTTACAAAAAATAAAATCTGAAATCCAATAAAAAAATAAGTTCTTTATAATTTTTTCAATTCACAAATGTGATTTTGCCCTCACGATAAGACAAAATGGCCATGGCAGGTAATGGGTTAATGACTTAGACAAACCCATGGACACTCACTTTAACTAACACACTAAAACAAACCAATAGTAAGAACAACTTAAATTGACATCCAGCTTGGAGAAACAGAAAATATGAACTGTTTTCTTTTAAGTATGTTTTAATTTTGATTTACATTTTTTTTTCCTAATTCTTTACTCACTTTTTCATTATTATTGTATTTATTTGTGTTTCAGCAGATTTTATTTTCTACAACATTTGGGCTAGGCATAGTCTAGTGCTTAGCATGCTGTACTGTAAATATGAGGGTTCATGTTTTTGCCTCTAAAATGAGCTGTGCACTTCTGGGCCATGGGTGCATTATAACAGTTATAGTAAAATTCCACTAATTCATTAGTATAGCCAAAGAGATATAATGCTGTGGGTGCTGTTTATTAGTTGCCTTCCCTCTAGCCTATCCCTTGTGTAGCTTTGTGTGACATTCTGAAACAAATAATTAACTAACCATTGCATCCTTTTTACTTGTTTTCTTCTTGTATGTATTATTTATCTACTTATTTCTTTTATCCTTACAGGCCTTCCATTACCCCCATTTTACTACCTTTACAGGTTCCCTCTATTTTTTTTTATAAAAAATCCTTGCTTTTCCCTTCTTTCTTTTTTTTTAGAGAAAACAAAGTGTTTTTGAGTTACCTCTTCAGGTTGATCATATTGTAGCTGAAACCTTTTGACTAACAATCTGGCTGAAGCAGATCTTCCAAATTTTATAGAGAAGTTTTTTGCACATTTTCTTCTTCTTGGTAGATTTTGGTATGTCAAGCATGTAAAAAAAGTACAACAAAACCAGAGTCCAAGGTGAATACATAATTTAGTTACTAAGTATTTATTAATCCAAGGCCAGACATGGTCTGGTGGTTAGTGTGCCAGACTGCGAGCCCAACTGTCCATGATTCTCATTCTGTTGCCATGGGTGCATTATAAGAGTGATGGATAAAATAATCAGTATTTAGTCAGGCAAGAGTAGTTCAAGAGATTAAAGTAGGTTCTATTGATAGCTGACTTTTCTCTTGTCTGTTAGTTAAAAGTTAGAGACAGCTAGTGCAAATAGCCCTTGATTAGCTTTGCACAAATATCCAAAACAAACAGATTAATTCCCATCCACCTGAATAAGATGTCAAGATGCCCTGATAATTTACTAATATAGCCTTTTTTTTTTAATCTGGAAGCTTAAGTAAGTGTTTTTATAGTAAAATGGGTTATAAAGTAGGGAATCTTTTGATGTTTGCACCTAAGTAATTATTCTTCTTTTTCTGAATTGTGATCTTAATATTTTTTCTTTATTATTTATATGTTTCTGTTGTCTTAGCCCAATCAATAGCTAAGCTGAACTTTGAAGCAATAAACAACTCCATTAACTCTGCTATGTACATCTGGTCATTGAAGTTGAAGTTTGGCTCTTCAGATAAAAGCCTAAATATCAATATATAAACTGTTAAAGAAATGTATATCTATTAAATATTTTCAAATTTTAAATCACTAATTCCTAATAGTTTGATGATACATTCATCATCTCAAAAATCTCAAATTTCCTTTGTGTAATCCCTGAAGCCTCTTAAATGCATTTCAAACGTTTTTTGTTTTGTTTTTTCACTAAAACTTTATAGTTTATCTGTTATTTTTTCTACCCTATCTCAAAACGGGATTCATCAATTCGACTGACCTCGTAACCACCAAAAAAAGAAAATTGAAATAAACCTAAATTAACCTTTTTCTCTTTCTAGAATGATTTCAGATTGTAACATGAAACTACATTTGTTTATCCTAAGTAGCTCTAAGTTCATAACATTATACATCTATTTGTAATTAAATTTATTGTTTCATTGCCTTTTGGACCGTATCTAACTACTGTCTGCACCATTATAAGTTGTAAATCACTCGAGAATGTGTAGTTCATGTTATGCTATCAAATTACATTACCCACAAGCTGCTTGTGTGAACCATTTTAATTATATTATTATTATAACTTAGTTTACCTAATCTAGTCTTAAATAACTTTAGACGATCCGTATTTTTACATTTTAGTTACTTTTACAATAATAAATAAAGAATAAATATGAAAAACAAGAAATAAAGTACTTACCCAATCTTCTTTTTTCTTGCCTTTGTTTGTCGAGGGGAGTTAAGTCTGATTTTTTATAGTAATGCACTTAACAATTTGTATTTAATTAAATAATGCACCAAAGAATATAGACTAACTCTCAACATTTTTTATGTCTTATTAACTATGTGACAAGAGCTGTTACAAATTCATCCAAGCTAGTCATTAGCTTTCCCAGGGGAATGAATCTTGTACTGTGAGTGAAATTCACTATATTCTGTTCAAAAAACAATGTTATATAATACGTCATTTGATAGATGAAAACCTTGGTTTTCTATTGGTTATAAATAATATAAAATTAAACGTAAGAGAGAACTATTAACAAATTTCAATGTGTCAGGTTTAGGTATGGGCTGGGTTATTTACAGTAGGTGTCTGTGACTTGTTAGTGATAAATGTCAACACTAAACAAAGAGCACACAGTCCACTTGTTTTAAAATAATATCTTAAAACAAGTCAGATGTTTATACAAATGTTGGTTACACTGTTGATTACCACATTTGTATCCAGAGCTTCAAATAATAATCTCATTTTGTCAAAGTCTACACAGGCTGGTTCAGTTTAGAACACAATTGACAAAACAAATTATTCATCTCTGCTCTGTTATTACAATACAGTCAGTTATAATATCATTTGCATTACACTATTGGTTACTACAGTTTATCAGAGCTTTAAATAATTGTCTGTTTTCATCATAGTCCCCACAGGTTGGCTCAGTTACTTTATAACACAGTTGACAAGACAGATTATTTCCTGTCTACTCTGTTATTACATTACAATCTCTGATAATTCACTTTAGATATTGCAACCATACGCCCTTATGGCTAAACTCATTATCACGTTTTCTAGATCAATCTATCAATCCCACTAACTATGTCTAACTTTGTCTTACTTGAACTACATCTTGTATGTGTATTTATAGACTGAAAGAGATCTAGAACATTCCTCACACTATGCATTGTTATGATGCAATAATACTCAATTGAAACAAGGAGAAAACTTAGAAGTTTTTAGTAACATGACACAGTAATACAACAACAATTCACTATTGAACTACACAGTGTATAATTTGTATACAGTTACGTAAAGAAAACTGCAATAAGCTATAGCTTCTAAACTTAACACTCTCATCAAACTTAATTTGAAACAGTCAGGTATATCTAACATAGTGGTTGCTTAAAAAGCAATTACTGGTATGTGTATAATGGCTTAATAGAGTACACTTTTTAGCATAAATTCTCACCTTAATTTTCAAAAATATATTTACAACTTTAACTGAATAGTTAGAAATCAAGGAATCAAAAAACATCAATAATATACTGGATATGTCTGCATAGTTTCCAAAGAAGTGTGCACAATATTATTATAATTATACATGTCTAACGCAATTCCTATTTGATAATATTTAACTAGATGCGACAATAGTATATGGTTTATTGTATTTTCAGACTCTGCATACTTTTATTCAGTCCATTCAGGTTTTCCTGAGAAAGAGAGTGTGTGATAGTATTTTAACACCATATTGATTGCTAATGGCATGTTTTGTTCAGTACCAGAACTCATCAGGTCAGTGGAGATACAATAAACATAGCAGCCTTTGAAAACTATTTATGTAAGCCTTTTGTTAGAATATTGTTGTTCAAATACTAATATACATTCTTCTTCTTGGAAAAACCCTAAGGTACTGAATAAAGGTTGCAGTGTTTAAAAATACAGTAAGTATAACACTATTTTCTTATGACATATATACTTGCTACTTATTTAAGCCTGTTGCTCCATTTGAAGCATAAGCCATCAACAACACCTGACCAGCATTTACAACAATGGGGGTGTCTTCTTTATTTTCTCCAAATGTAACATATTTTTTTTGTGTCTGCCTCAAGATCATGCCTCCAAGTGTTCCTTGGTCTACCTCACTCTTCCTTTTCCCCCTGTGAGGCCTGGCATGGCCAGGTGTTTAGGGTGCTTGACAAGCAATCTGTGGGTCATGGGTTTAAATCCCCAACCCACCAAACATACTTACCCTTTCAGCCATGGGAGTGTTATAATGTGATGGTCAATCCCACAATTCATTGGTAAGAGAGTGGTCCAAGAGTAGGTGGTGTGGTGATGGCTACCTGCCTTCCCTCTAGTGTTTCATTGCTAAATTAGAGACGGCTAGTGCTGATAGCCCTCGTGTAGCTTTGCATGAAATTCATAACAAACAAACTTCCCTTGTGAATTCTAGGTTGGGGATTGCTGGTGATATTGGAGGTGGGTTTTTGTTTGGTGTGGCCATTCCAGCCCTACTTACTCTACAGTGTCTTGCTTGACCCTTTTCCATAAGTCAATGTTACTGATTCTTCCTCACCAGTAAATGTGAAGAATTTTGCATAGATGACTATTAAAATTTTAAGAACTTTTATTTTGCCATTATGGATGTTTAATCCAGTTTGAGCTGATATGGTTATGAATGCATGATAGGAGATCCAGGTTGTCAGCAAAATTTAGGCCTTCAAGTTCTGTCTACAGTGTCCACTGGATGCTATTCTTCTCTGCTTTCAGTGGTTATCCAGTTGATCAGTAGCAGGAAAAGGACAGGCATTAGTGGACATCTTTGCCTAATTCCTGTCTTCACCTCAAATGTATTGCTGAGTTGTTCTGCTTGAACCTCTGTTAAAGACATTTCATCATATGAGTTACAGAATAGGGTAATAAATTTTCTGCTCTACCATATTATTTTAGCACTTTCCTGAGGATTTCCCAGTATATGCTATTGAATGCCTTTTCATAGTTGACAAAGTTAATGTAAAGGGATGAATTCTACTTCTTTGAGTGCTCCATTATGATGCTCAGAGTAGTGGTGTGGTCTTAACAGAATCTATCTTGATGAAATATTGCTTGTTGACCTCTGAGCTTGGCATCAACTTAATTTTTACTCTATCCGAGATCACTCTATTTGGGACATTTCCTGGCACTGACAGAAGTATGATTCCTCTGTAGTTCTTACAATCCCATGGGTCATCTTTTTTGGGGAGCTTGACAAGATAACTTTTCCATTCCATTAGTACTTCTTTTTCGTACCAGGTTTTCCCAGACAGTATAGTATCACTGTGGACATATCTGCATTTACCTTGATTGCCATGCAGCAATTTCATTGGGGTCTGCTGCTTTCTCATTCATCAAAAAAGAAATAGCCTTCTTGACCTCCAACTTTGTAGGTTTCCACAGTCAATCTGAAGATCTGACTATCTGATAAATTTAATAGCACTGATATTTTCAGTAACTCTTCAAAATGCTCTGACCATCTTTTCTGTTGCTCATCTGCTACAGTTAGCATTATTACAGTCTTGTCTTTAATTGGCTTATCTATCTGCTGGTATTTTCATGCCACCTTCCTTGGTATATCATACAGTTCTTTCTTGTCTCTTTTAGCTTCTTTGGCAAAACTGTTGAAATAGTTCTTCTTGCTTCTTGTCAGCTCTCATGTTTTTCCTCACTGTCTTATGTGCTTAATAGTACTATTCTTCAGTTACTGCTTTTGCTACTCTGATTCATCTGTTGTTTACCACTGCCTTCTCCATCCTTTCTTATAACTTTTATAATACTTCAACTAAGATTTATTCCTTCCATTCAGACTTCTTCTTCCATAGTTTTTCTTCACAAATACTTATCCATATTTCTCTAACTCACTGCTATTATGTGTAAAGGTCAATATTATCTTCATCATAAAGTTCCTGTGGCACTTGGTACTTGTTGAAAAGGGTGACACAATACTTCTCCACTGTCTTTCTGTCCTGATTTATGTTCTTGTGCTTCTCTCAATTAAACTTTTCTTTAACATGAGCTTCAGCTTAGCCATCATTTCATCTCCCTCTCTCTTTTTGTATGTCTTGATGTGATCATCTTAACTTCAGTCCGATTCTACATAATATGGTCTTGTGCTATCTATCCATGTAACCTTGTAGACAGGGGCAGTGCGGTACACACTGCCTCTGATGATCTGTCTGTTTAATGCTCTGTAAACATCTCACTATTCTCTTTCCACTGGCCAATTCCATATCTGCCCATCACATCTTGGCATTGAAGTCTTCCAAGAATATGGTTAAGTCTTTCTTGCTCAGCCTGTTAAGTATATTCTGCAGTCTATTATAAAAATCATCCTTTGTTACTCCATCTTTGTTATTGGATGGGCATATCATTGCATGATATTCATCTTGATCTTTTTCTTCTTGGTTTTAAATGAGAAAGTAATTATTCTTGAACAAACTGCCTTCCAGCTGATGAGAGCCTTCTGTGCCTCCTATTACAGCACATCTTCCACTCCATCAATTTGAGGGCCATTCTCCTCTATATCCTGAGTACAGAACCATCTCTATTTTTGAGAGACTCAATTAGCCTTACTGTCTCCACCTGGTCTCACACAATTCCAACAGTGATGTTCTAGTTGTGCATTTCTTCTGCTACCTGCTTCATCTTTCCTTCTTTGTACTGATATTCCAGGTGCTGCTCTTTAAAGTCTTCTTGGAAGTTAAGTTTATATCGGTATTAAATCATACTTTTGGCTTTCACTGCACTGCATCCTTGTCCTCCAGGTAGAAGACCCTTCCTTTCCCAAGTCTGTTAACTTTGAGTCTGCCATCAATGTTTCTACAACATACTTTCTTTTAACAGTGAAGAGTTTTTAGCCTTACACCAAAACCCAACCAGTAGGATCAGGAAACTAAGCTTTGTCTGACCCTTACCAGGAGTACAGGCTGCTTCACCATGGCAAGGTATCAGTCTTTTGAAGCAGATGATGAATATAACTCATTATAATTATGCTTTGCCAACAATCGGTATTCACACTATGATAACTGTGATATTGTTGTAAAGACATGGTAGTATAAGAAATATAATAATAATATGAATACAATATCATAAAATTTGCAAGCATAAATATAAATCCGAAGTGTGTAAAATGCCAGTTTAGATATTTTCTTTGTAACAAAGGACAGCACTGCAGAGGATCAGTCAAAAATTGCACTGATAGATACCTTTCCAAGCTACAATGACTTGTATAAATGATGTTCGCCACTGCTATATTTGTTGTATCCCAGTTTTGGTAATCTAATTTTAACAAATAAACTCACTAAAATACCTAAAGTTGAACAACAAGCTGAGAAAGATATTTTTTTTTGGAACAATTAATGAAAATATTAAATACATCAACTTGTATGAGTATTAAATAACAAAGGTAATTTTGCAATTAAAACTTATGTCCAATGATAATCAAAAGAATCCTACAAAACTTTGATATTGCCAGCTATTATTTTCCAGTGAGGTATGCATGATTTATTATTTTAAGCTTTATCATTTATTCATTCGAAGTGTATTCCTGTACATGGTGAGGGTACCTCCCAGAGAAGGTTCTGTACTTTCAGTTTACCTTCCCTGGGATCTGAACATCCACCCACTTGTTTGCCGTGTATGGCGACCCATGGAGGGGAGGATCCTGGTGGTTGAGTGGTGCCTGGGTACTGCAACACACCAATTTGGCCTTGAATTCCTGTAAATGGGTGGCCCCCAGGGTCAATTGGCTTGTTCTGTTGGGCTAGGGCCAACTGAGTAGGAGTGTTGGATGTTCTCAATGGGTGTTGTGGACATTGTCTGATACTGATGTTTGGGTATGGTGCTCACGAAGCCCTAGTGTTGCTGAAGTGTCCTTGTTTGGCATTGTAGTGCGTCCCCTCATAGGATTCCATGGTGGGTGGAGTCAGTGGGCACTGAACCATTCTCCTTTTATTATGGATCTCCCAATCCAAAAAATTATATATTAAAAACAGATCTTATTGTAAACAACCATGCCTTGAAGACTGTATTAGCAATCTTCAACTCATCTTGATCCTGTACCTCATTTTTTGATATTGCATTCCTTGACAGACAAACCTTTAGGACAAATGTCTCCCTTTTTTATTCAGAAATGATTAGAAGGGCTTGCTGGCTCTCCAAAGTCAGTCAAGAAGCTATGTCTTGGGGACATCTTGATGGAAACATCTACACCAAAACACTGAACTCCTGAATTCAAAAGCCATTGGGGGTATACCTATTGAAGTTATTCCCCATGCTACTTTGAATTCTTTATGAGGAGTTATTGTTGAGGGGGATTTGAAGAACATCCCTGAGTCAGAGATTCTTGCTGGTTTCTCCAGCAAGGGAGTCTCTGCAGTGAGATGTATCTCCACTCATAAAGAAGGAATTATGCTGCCTACCAATGTTCTTATTTTGACATTTACATCTCCACGTCTGCTTCCCTCTTGTCAAGGCAGGTTATCTTCATTGTAAGGTATGTCCATATATTCCCAACTCTCTCTGGTGTTTTCAGTGTCAGTGGTTTGGTCATTCAAAGGCATCTTATCGTGGTTCTGTGATGTGTGCTCATTGTGGTAGGAAAGACCACGACACCTACGAGTGTCAACTGGGCCCTCACTGGAGGAGAGAGAGGTACGTCATTTAAAAACCGTTAATAACATTTCTTATCTGGAGGCTCGAAAGTTGTCCCTTAATCCATCTTGGACTACATAGTGCTGCTGCACTACATTCCACTACTACTCTTGGTGTGCAGACAGCACTTTCTTTACCTCCATCATGTGAAAAGTCTTTTCAGCCCCAGCTTCTGGTGCATGATCGTGTCCATATTCTTCGGTCCCGAGTTGCAGACCAATTATTTGTTCATGCCCTCAGTCCCTAGAATCTACTTCTACTGACAGAGACCTGCCCAGTCGATGCAGGGCAGGACCATGGAGGTCGACAGATCTTCTAATAAAGAAAAACAGCATGGTCGTAAACCAAAGGGCTCTCCCCCCAGTTCTCCCCCACCTGAGTAGAAATGACCACTTTGATACAATGAAACTGTCGAGGTTTTCATTCTAATCTGGATAACATAAAGGCCTTGATTAATTCCTATCATCCTGTGTGTCTTTCCTTCCAGGAAACATTCCTGAAGCCTGGCAGTTTTCTTTATACTGGAATAACAGGTTGTGATGGGTGAGTGCATGGAGGGGTAGCCACTCAATACACCCTTGGAGGTCGTAGCCATCTGTGTTTCCTTAAGTCATACCATCAGTGTTTGTTCTCTCTACCTTTTTCCTGGAGAGACTTATGGTCAATCAGATCTTGATGCTCTCGTTGAACAGTTGCCATCTCCCTTTTAAATCCTGGGAGACTTTAATGCTGGTGCTGATATTGAGATGAGGGGTCATTCCATAGAGCGTATGGTTTTGGATCAGAACCTTTCTCTTTCTGCAATACTGGTTCTTATACTTATTTTCCTGCACATAATCAGGCTTTTACTGCCATTGATCTATCTGTCTGCTCCCGTTCACTTTTCTTGGAAGGTTGACAGTGATTTACAGGGCAGTGATAATTTCCTATCATTTTGATGGAGATTGGCTGTTGTCAATGCCACCTGACAGGCGTGCCTCAGTGGAAGTTGGACTAGGCCAACTGGCCCTCTTTCACCACTTTCTCAGAACTTGATCCTGCTGTTGTCTGTCTGGCATCAATAGATGACTGCATGGTAGCAATGACTGACTGTATTGTCCAGGAAGCTGCTCACTCTATTCCTAATACCTCGGTTTGTTTTCCACAGTATCCGCGTTCATGGTGGAGTCTTGCCAGGAGGCATGGTAAGCTCAAAAACTGGCCTGGGTTTTTATCTGATGGTATCCATCTCTTTCTAATTGCTTAGTTTATCAGCAGACCTGTGCCCACACTCTGCAGGTAAGGCATCAAAGTCCAAAAAAAAATGTATGTTGGATTAAGTTCACTACTAGGATCTCTTCTACCAGATTCTTTGGGACAAGATTCGGGAGATATACTTTTCATCCCCTTTCCATCTTGCTCTCCAATGGTCAGAACATTGCTGATGTCTAGAGCATCACTGGTACTCTCGACAAGAACCTTTCTTGTGCATTTAGCACTTCTGTTTCTTCCCCTGCCTTCTTGGCCATCAAGTCTCAGGTAGAGCGATTACCTCTTTCCTTTCGGGCCAATTGTCTCTACGACTATAATCGCCTCCTTTACACTGGTGGAACTCAAACTTGCTCTTCATCAGTCAGACCTGATGATGTTCCCTATGAGATGCTGCACCATCTCTCTCCTGCCTCTCTTGCTATTCTTCTAGTTGTTTTTAACTGGATATCAGGAGAATGTTTTTCCTGATGCTTGGCACCAGGCTATTGTCCTCCCTTTCTCTAAGCCTGGGAAAGATCCAAAGATTCCTTCTAATTATTGTCCAATTGCTTTGACTAACTATTTCTGTAAGGTCTTAGAGAGGAGGGTTAATGCTCATCTTGTTTGGTTCCTCGATTCAAACAACCTCCTGTTGCCAACCCAGTGTGGGTTTCATCGACAGTGCTCCACCATGAACCACCTAATTCAACTTGAAAAATCGATCAGAGAAGCTTTTCTGAAGAGGGAACATCTTGTTTCCATGTTCTTTGATCTTGGCTAACAACACTATCTGGAGGTACATCATTTTGTGGGACCTCCACTCATATACATTACTTGGCCATTTACCCATTTCTATTCAGATCTTTTTACTGGACAGGCAATTCCATGTGGGTTCAACTCATTCCCACTCTTTTTCCACAGGCACTTGGAATCCCTTAGGACTGTGTCTTGAGTGTCACACTTTTTAGTATCAAGTTTAATGCTATCACTACACAACTTCCTCCTACTGTTACAAATGGGCTCTATGTTGAAGACTTCCACATCTCGTGTCAGTCATCAAACATGAGGTTTATTGAGCAGCAGCTTCAAACTGTTTTCAATTGCTTGTTGAAGTGGACCACAGCACATGGTTTTGCCTTTTCTTTTTTCAAAACTGTTTGCATACATTTTTGCCATGAGTGGGGCTTATACCCCGATCCTGAGCTCTGTCTTGGTGATGTTCTTCCTGTGGTTTCTGAGGCAAAGTTCTTGGAACTTTTTCTTGCCATAAGCTTACTTTAATTTCTCACATCAAGCAGCTACGTGTTAAGTGTATGAGGACACTGAACATCCTCCGTGTCCTTTCTTCCACCTCTCAGGGAGCAGATCGGTGTTCTATGCTCAAGATCTATTGTGCCCTCATTCGATCCATACTAGACTATGAGTGTGATGCTGCCAGGACCTCAGCTTTTAAGATGGTGGACCCCATTCACCTTCTGGGGCTTTGGCTCTACATTTCTCCAGTCTGGAGTTTGTACACTGAGTCCTTATTGACTGGCTCAGCCATGGTTACAGCACCTGCTACTCTCCCCTCCTGTACTTTTTCTATCATCTCCCTACCTTCTTTGTCAACCTCAGTTGCTGGTCCTAGATCCTACCCTTCATGTCTGGCTTTTATCTGGTCCTTGGCAAGGTGATTCAGTTTCTCCCATCAAGTTGCTTTCTTTGTAGCTGGTTCCATTTGTTCTTCTTCCATGGAGGTGTATCAGTGCAAGTGGAAGGTCTTCCGCAATTGGTCTACAACTAGGGTATTTCCCGCTGTCCAGCTTGCTGTGGCTTGGGTAGCAGAATTTCTCACTTGGCTTTTTGACTGGGGGTATTTGATCTCCTTGCTTTTGTGTTATTGGGTGGCTTTATCCCATACCTTTCATTTTTCCCAACACCATAGAGTTTTTACTTCACCTGTCCTTACCATGCTACTGTGTTCCTTCTGGTTCCATTGCCCTCCCAGACGACCTAGCCTTCTGGATTGGGATGTTAATGTGGTACTCCATTCCCTCACTTTACCTCCATTTGAACCACTTTCCTTGTGCTCCATGTTTCATCTTTCCCTCAAGCATATTTCCTTCTTCTCTTAGCCTGTGGATTTCAACAGTCAGCTTTGTTTGCCATTGACATTTCACGTACACTATATCATCCTACCTATCTTCTCCTTTATCCAGATCACTCCATTTTCCCAAAGACCTTGGTGGCTCAGGAGTATAGCTCCTCCTTTTCATCCATTTCCTTCCTTCCATTTCTCATCTTTACCCTTGACTGGATTCATATTGGCTTCCTTCTATGGTACCCATTCCCAACTCTTTATCCCCAGGCAGTTTCCTCTCTTTGTGATCTTTTACCTTCACTTACCAATTTGATCCAATTGTCTTATTCCTCCATACATGCTTCCTCCTGGAATTTGTTCCAGGCGTCTTCTCATCAGATTAGACACCTCACCTTTTCCCTCACTTCTTGTCTTCGTCATCCATTGGAGGAGATTCTACAATCAGGCATGTGAACCACACCCAATACGTTCATCTCCCATTATGTACATTCTATTGCATTTTCTTTTTGGGTTTTTGTCTTCCACCTGTGTCCATTCTTCAGACTTTGGTGCAATTCTGACTGATAAGTTTCTATTCACACTTTCTTTCCTTTCAGAGGCCCTTTTCCCCATTCCTCATTATGTTGATCCCTCTCTGTGGTAAATGGTACAAGGTATTCATTAACTAAAAATCCACACCATATAGCCATGTTGATTTGCACTTCATATTTCATGGCTTTGCAATGCTCACTGTTGAGATGGGGTGTTCCACAAAATTGCTTGTAGATGAATAACCTTGCAATATTTTACTTCATAAATATGCATGTTCTGGACCATACCACCCATGGACTGCATGGATAAAGCAGAAGGGGATAGCTGCCCATCCCTGCCATGCCTGTAGTGAATAAGTTTGCTTTTCAAAATATGGTTTTTTTGGTCACCCATTGCACTGTCTCTGGTGATGACATTCTTCCAGACTCTTAACTGTGTGTTCACTTTCCTTTCTTCTAGTGGAGTATGGGATTCCTTACCACTTTCCAGTTCCAAGCCACTGGGGTGATTGATTGTGAAGGGTGATGGTGTTGGCAGGTGTAATGACCTCTTCTTTGATATATATAATTATGAAGGAGTGAAATGTCAAAATGCAGTTCACCCCTTTGATTGGGAGCCCTCATCCTACCACCATGTGGATGTCAGTACCCCGTGTCTGGGTTTTGGATTTAGTGTAGAACCAATCAACATAAGTCCTCACATGTTTTCGGTTGTCTGTCTTTCTCCCTCAATTTCTTCCATCTGTGTTGTGGGCCACAGAAGTGGTATGTGGGATGATTACAGTTCTGTTTTTTGACTATCTCAAGTCTTATCTCAATATCAGAGTGTTATTGCCTTTTGGGCTGTTTCTGGCAAGTTTCAAAATTGGGAAAGTTGGTTGTATGTGATAGACATCCTTTTGACACCTGATGTCGGGTCCCTGGATCGATAGTTCAGTGCTAATACTTGTGTCGTACCGTGGAGACGTCATGATAGTGTCAGATACTGGCATTGGTTTTAGATGTAGTTGACTTACTGAGTATGGCCCATTTCACCCTAGCGACTCTACACCTGAGGGCATATTCATTGTTTTACCCACTTTTCTATTCATGGTATTGGGTTATATTTAATTTATATGGTTAGGTTCATGATCCTGACACAGTTCTCTCCCACTTAGATGTGCTCTTCTCCTTTCCCACCCTTATCTTCTCTACATTTCACAAAGGGGCGAAGAGTATACCTGGTTCAGAAGTGTTACGGTTCCTCTCATCTGATCTGACTCTCTCATTTCTAGGGTTATCTTTTGGACACTTTCGGGTGCTACTTCTATAATTCCCTCACACTGATCCCTCCTCCTATTCAATGTGGGATTCTAGCTAATTTTGTGAGAGGAGGTAAGTACCATATTGGAAGCTATAATTTTCATATACTGAAAATGTATTTCCAATAGGTACTTACATCCTTTCACACTTCTTAACCTTTCTCCCCACTTTCCTCTGGTGCTAAAGTCTTCTGCCAAACTTCAAAGTGATTGTTTGGTAGATAAGTATAGAGGGAGTCACGTGGGCATGTAATGGAGAAGTGACGTCTGATGATTTGCATGAGAAACACATTGGAATATTACAATTCCAATAGGGGGAGCAGAAGGCTTGTGCCATGTGTAAAGAAAAAGTTCACATATAGATGGCTGCACCAAATGGGAATAGCTAATTTTGTAAGAGGAGGTAAGTATCTATCGGAAATACATTTTCAGTATAGGAAAATTATAACTTTTGATTGCTAATCAAACTGATGTATATCTGTCTTTGTACATACAATAGATAATGCTAATTCATCTTGAACATTAAATAAATTCTTGGTCTGAGTTCTATGGAAGTAGAACAACTGAGGGGTAATTAATATTTTTACACAATTGTGATATTTTAACATGTTTGTATAAATAATAGATAATTGAATAATTAGTATTCTGATGAGGGAAAACTATCTACCTAGAGAAAAAATATATATTCATAAAAATCAACCTGCTAATAAGTATAGCTAGTTAAATATACTTCACTTACATTATCATTTTATAGATAAGAATGCATTGTTTAATGAGTACTAGTACTCTTGATGTTAACAATATTTTCAGTGGTAATATCAATAATATCTCATGAAGTTCAGCCAGCTTAGTTCTATGTCAGTTCTAAATCAATATACTTAGCTAACAGTACAAAATAGATATATTAAGCATTGTAACCAATACTGTTAATAGAGGTGACACGTGTTAGTACTGAACCTATTCTAATACCATTCAATAAATAATTCTTAGTCAATTTCAAATAACCATGTCAATCACTTGAAATAGCTAAATGGGGTTTTCAGTTCTTGTCATTAACTCAAATGAATTAGTCATTTCATTTGACAGCCTGATTTTCTTATATAATTTAAACAACCTATCTGTTGCTTTTAAAGGTACCTAATTCTTTCAGCATGGGCTCTGTCCCTGGGACGGATCTCATAACCATTTTGTGCTTGATATAGTTTTCATGCTATAATTTTTAAATTAGTAAGTGAATGTTAACGAAATATGGCAGATTATCGGTAAACATAAATGTCAAATTTGTTTATTCAGTCTAATGGTTTGTTAAGAATGTTTTTCTCATGCCTTTTTTTCTTTTCGCATTTCACCTATCTATCATGCAAAGTAATTTTCATTTTAAGATTAAAAACTTTTATGCATCAGAAAATTTTAAAATTTCACATGTGAAATCTTTTTAATGTCCAGATAGTTATCAAACGTTTCTTGAAAAAAAAGTTGATATTTTCAGTAATTAATCTCTGTGCGGGTTCGGTAGATCTGACCGATCTAGCAACCACCATAAAAAATTAGGAAATAAATATAAATTATGCCTCTTTCATTCTACAATGAACACAAATTATAACATGAAAACATAAATGTTTAGACTAAATAGCTTAAATATCATAACATTATACATTTATATATATTCATTATTTTTATTATATTGACCTTTCAGTCATGCCTGGCTAACGATACAGAAATTACAATGATGCAGCTCACGTGCACTCATGTTACCATATGAAATAACATAAAACTGACCTTTGGTCTGTACAAAGTAATTTGTCTTGGTTCTGTTATGGTAGTCTAGTATTTGTTAAAATAGTCACATTTCTATTATTATACATTATATATGTATATAGATTATTGGTATTTCAAAATTAGTTTTTAAACTTATTTTTCTTAAAACATAGAACAGTAACTAAAGAATTAAAGCAAACAATTATCTCTTCTAGTTACAACCTTTGTACTTTGTTACTGCTTGACGTAGTTTGCTAAGTCTTTCAAAAATTTGCAAGTGGAGGATATGAAACAAAATATTTTTTTAGGTTTTATATACACATTTGAATAACTAAAAATTCATAAATTACTACATCAATACCACAGAATACCACTATAAGTTATCAAGCTTAATAACTAAGATGCATTTTACTCTAAAAAAAATATGAAATTTCGAGCAGACTAAAGACACACTCTGTCTCGTTGAAATGGATAAGAAAGCCACTAGAGGGACACACTGAGCTTCCAATTGGTTATTCATGTTATACGTAGAAGTAAGTGTATAAAAGGGAGCATTTCGAATAAAAAGAAAGAGGTGAGGAGGATGCCACTGTGTTTGATTTATTAGTTGAGCAATATCTTAGCAAATAGAAAAGATAACACCATCTTATTTTATATTCTAGCTTGTCAATATTGGTAATTTGAGTTTCTAATTTGTACGAAACAATAGAATTAGTATTTTGACTTCACAAACATCTAATTTGAACCAGTGCTGCATTCATCATACCACGTGACACACAAAAATAGATGTTTATCTGTGTATTTTTTATATTTGCTTTTAAATTAAAAAATTGACTAATATATAGTACTAAAAGCTGAATTAGAATCTACAGTTTGATACCAAAGTTACTGATACAAATTCATGAAATAGTAGTTCAATAAAATTGTGAATGTGAGTTAACAAACAAGATGACATGGCCTTTCACATGTGACCCATCTCGAAAGGGTTAAGAGATCATATTATGGATAAACATATTAAATTCAAGCAATTTAAACTTATTGGAATTAATAAGGCCTTGGGGGACTATAGGAAATCAAGAGAGTTGATTAAAAAATAAGTTAAAAGACAAAAACTGTATATTAAAAAAAGGTTGGCTGAGAGAGTTAAATCAAACAATAAGGAATTCTTTAAGTATATGAAAGGCAAGCAAAATGTTATGATGGGGATTGGGTCTCTTAAAAGTCAAAGTGAGGAGCTGATCCCAGAAAATTATGAGATGGTAAACTTATTAAATTATATGTTCTTTTCAGTTTTTATGAAGGAAGATACAATTATGATGCCACAGCCTAAGCACTCAATGTGTGGGGAAAATATTGACGTAAAATATATCATTTTAAGTTCTGAAATTGTAAGAGGAACGTTGGGAATTTTAAAAATTGATAAATCCCCTGGACCAGACAACTTTCATCCTAGAGTTTTAAAGGAACTTAAAAGATTTTATTTGTGAACCACTAGCTAATATTTTTTATAGGTCATTGAGCAATGGAAGAGTATTAGAAGATTGGAAGTTGGCTAATATTAGTCCAATATTTATAGGATAAACATTGTCCAGGCAATTATAGGCCAGTTAGACTTAAATCAATAGTTGGAAAGATTTTGAAGAGCCTGATTAAAGATGCATTGCAGAGTCACTTAAAACAGTTTGATATAGTGTCAAATAGCCAGCAAGGTTCGTCTAAAGAAAATTCTTGTTTAACAAATCTTCTGACATTCTTTGAGGATGTTACTGCAAGAGCTGATAAAGGAAATACTGTGGATTTGGTTTAACTTGATTTTCAGAAAGCCTTTGATAAGGTGCCTCAAAAAAAAAACTTGTTACAAAAATTAAATCTGTGAGTGTGGCAGAAATGTTATTAAAATGGATATAAAATTGGCTACAGAGAAGAAAGCAGAACGTACTAGTAAATGGAGTTAGATCTGATTGGATCACAGTTACAAGTGGTGTGCCTCAGGACTCTGTGCTGGGTGTTCTCTTGTGATTTATATTTACAATATTGACTCTGGAAAGACTAACAATATTTTTACGTTTGCAGATGAAAATAAGATTTTTGGGGTGGCTAACTGTATCAAAGATGGTGCAGACTTACAGGGAGATTTAGATCATTTCATGTATTGGGTCAATACGTGACAAATGATGTTTAACTATCCAAAATATAAGGTGATGCATGTATCAGGTCATCAAGAAATTAATGTCACTTTTTTTTTAGGTGAAAAAACCCAAATAACTTATATATCAAAACAAAACATTTATTAAATGAAATATAGTCTCCATTCTTATCGATGATGTTTTT
>NW_013667623.1:106902-112672 GCF_000517525.1 Limulus polyphemus
TGGAGGATATCAAACGTTTTATATATACATTTGAATAATTAAAACATCGTAAATTACTACATCAATAGAATTCCACTATAATTTATCAAGCTTGGTAACTAAGATGTATTTGGGTTTAAAAATATATGAAATTTCTAGCAGACTAAAGACACACTTTACCTCCTTGAAATCTTGGTTCAAAAGAAAGAAATAGTGTCCTAAGAATTTAAAATGGCTGAGAAAGCCACTAGGAGGACATTCCGAGCTTCCAATTGGTTATTCATGTCATATATAGAAGTAAGTGTATATAAGGGACCGTTTACAAGAATGGAAAGAGGTGGGCAGGGTGCCACTGTGTTTGATTTATTACATGAGAAATATCTTAGCAAATAGAAAAGATAAGACCTTGTTTTATATTCTAGCTTGTCAATATTGATAGTTTGAGTTCCTAATTCGTACAAAACTATAGACGTAGTATTTTGACTGCACAAAAATTTAATTTAAACTAGTGCTGCATTCAACATACCATGTGACACATAAAAATCTGTGTTTATGTTTTTATAATATTTACTTTTAAATTAAGAAATTGGGTAATATATAATACTAAAATTTGAATTCTAATCTACAGTTTGATGCCAAACTTATTGACATAAGTTCATGAAATAGTAGTTCAATAAAATTTTGAATGCAAGTCAACAAACAAAATGACGTGGCCTTTCACCCATGATCCATGTCGAAAGGGTTAAAAAAAGGTTTCTAAGGTATTTTCTACAGTATTTGTCTTTACATTAGCCCAAGTATAATACATAGAAGTTTGACCACTGTGTAGGAGTTCCAAACTGTAACTTTGGGGATACCTTCATTTCAATTTCATCTAACACCTGTTCTAATTTACTGGGTGATAGAAAATACAAGCTCAAATTTTTTATTTGCTATTACATTGAATGCCTGTAATAACCTTGCTAGTTCCATTCACTCGTTTTCTATATCAAATACCAATTGCTGTGGATAATTCTGAATCATAATATTTAAAATTAACATTTCTACACTACCTTTGTATATTTCTTAGTTTTGCCATAAATGTTTTACTGATTTGTGACATTTGTCTAATCTTCTTATCATGTAACTCTAACATTTGATTTAGTAACTTTGTTATTGTTGCTTCCTCACCTTTTAGATATCTATGCCTATTTATTTATTTTATTTAATTTTTATAAATCATATGATGTGTGACGGGCAGACGTTAGGGCTTGTAGTTGAAGCTTTGACTTTTACCACTGGTCACACTTATTTATTTAAATGAGGATACAGTTGCAAGTGGAGCACACAAGTTACTAACTCGAGGAGTATACAGTGAGAATAAAGAATCACTTGGAAATGGAGATTACACAAAACATCAGTCTTTAATAGCACTTTCTTAAGAGGCAATTATAACACTTACATTAGCTGTTGACTTAATTAATTTCTCAGCAATTTCCAATAGTTCATTTATTATTCTTAACAACTCTTCAATCACTGTATTACTAGAGGTATACTTGGACATAGTCAGGTTACTAGGTATATTATACATTTAGTTTCTTAGTTACATTGATTGACTGAGAGAAGTGGCATTTGTAACTTGTGTCAAAGTTGGGGTGGCAAACTACCTTCTTTGAATATTGGATACCTTCAGCATCTTGAACTTGTTACTTACTTTCTGTCCCAGAGAACTGAACTGCGAACAGATTCTCAACTGAACTGAACTTTCATTCTGGGGAGAACTGATTTTTAACTCCCAACATGAATATTTAAATGATACATCCTCAGTACCCTTACAAGTTTCCAAGTAATGTGCATAGCTACCCGTAAGTAGTTCTCACTCTTCATTGGTTAATTTCTGCAACTCATCGTACTTCCTACAAACAAATCCCAAAACTCTCAAGTAATTGGTTGCCTGTTGGGAGAAATGAATTGGTGGCCTTCTAACTTGGATGACTACACCACTATCCATAACTAATACTGTCTCAAGAGTTTCGACCATGAGAGTTAACCCCACCTTTTTCATAGCTTCCACTGTACTAAAAGGTTAGCATCATCATTTCATCATTGTCAAACTCGTGGTTTACTTATACTGGTTTTTTTCCTTCTACTAAGTGTCTAATGGATATGAGTGTCAGTTTTTCTCTAGCTAGTTGGTTAACTGTACTTTGCCTGTTTTAAGCTAGAACTAGGTGATTTTTCATACACCATCTTCCTTGCATGGGCATGGAGAACAAAATCTTTCTTTACTGTTTTCTCAAGTTTTATTTAATTATCGGTGCAGCTGTATGAAATGTCTACTATTCCCAATTGTTTCACTCCTCCTTCCTATTAGGAAATTTTTATCCTTGGAGAAAAATTTCACCATTCAACTTTGCTGTTCCTATTCCTCTGTTATGTCGACAAATGCTTACAATAAACATTCACATTAACCCACTTATGGTTATTCAGTATATTAACAAATAATCAACCAATAAATTTTACATTAACATTACTTCATTATAGGTCATAATATTCATCA
Source organism: Limulus polyphemus (assembly GCF_000517525.1). NCBI lineage: Eukaryota > Metazoa > Arthropoda > Merostomata > Xiphosura > Limulidae > Limulus > Limulus polyphemus. Next base: position 109,421 of record NW_013667623.1, read on the forward strand.
GGGTTAATAATTAAAAGATCAATATTCCTTTATCTAATATCTGTAATTTGTTTTCTCAGTTTACAAGTAATTCCAAACAATCATCGAATTATTTCCATTACACTTGCATTACACATATAGCAAATAACAAAGTACAGGAAGGTATATATATATATATATATATATATACGTATGACATATTATTCATCTTAACCTACTCTAGTGGTTCTTTCCTCTCTCAGAATTCTGTCTGAAAGTAGCAGAAGGTCCACCAATCACTGTGAATGATCCAGTCAGATTGAACACACAACTTCCACTTAGCACAATGTTCGTGCAGGTGATACTCGCAATGGATTCTTTCACTGTACTCGAGTCAAGGGTAAGGTGAACACTCGAAGTCATCTAAGGTGATGCACTTGACACCTAGTCTATGACTTAGGATCTTTAAATGAGTCTTAGTCATTTAGGTCAACTACTTCAGTAGCTTCTGAATAAGATAACCATTCATTGTCTGGCATTGTTCTTTTATTATTTTTGAATTTGCACAGCCCATCTAATGTCCACAACTTTATCAAAGCCAATTTGTCCTGTTTAATATATAACATTATGCTTACTAGTCCCATTATTAAGTAAAAGGCTATCAATGCTGAATTGGATATTTTCCATTTATCTAACCTCTGTCTTTCTGCTGTAGCTCGTAATTAATTTACATGATGTTGGAATACCTTAATACTTATTCCTGATCTCTTAGGGGGCAAGTTTTGGGTTTCTTCTGATATACCTGTCAGTTCCTTATTCTGGTTCTACATTTATACTCTGAATTAATTGTGATTCCTTCTTAGTTAACAATTCTTGAAGATCTGGGATTTTCACATTTAATTGAGCTCCTATATACTTAGTTTCACTCCTAAAACTTGAGGGCCGAACAATTTCTAGCTAATCTTAGGTATCCACTATCTGTTAAGTTAACTACTCTAGTTTGATAATCAAATTGATATACATTTGATTTGGAACATTCCACTGATAAGGTAAGTTCATCCCTTATATTGAATAAACAAGTACTTGGGGTCCTTGTCTTATAAAAATACAATGGCTTAGGAAGAATTATTCTGTTTTCACACAACTAAGCTATTTTATTTTTAACACCTGGCACTGAATAAATTCCTGAATTGGGGTCACATACTTGGATGGGTCCCTCTATACATCTTAATAGGTCTTTTTCTGTCATTTCTAAGTAAGTATGCTGATCAGCAATGTACAGTTTTACATTCTCTACAGTTAAAGCCATAGAGTTGTTTAATGCTAATGGTAAGTGTACAATTCTATATAGTTCAAACATCCTATCTGTTGCCTTCAATGGTATCTCTATAAACATCCTTAAGGTATCCTTTACTGCAACTTTCTTTACATCAGCCCATGTATAATATATGTAAATCTGATCACTATATGTGGGGATCACAAATTGTAAATGTGGGAGTAATCTCCTTTCAATTTCGTCTAACACTTTTTCTAATTTGCTCGAAGTATGAACTCAACTTTTTATCTGCAGCTACATATAATGCTTTTACTAACTTAGCTAACTCCATCCTGCTACTTCCTACAGAAAAGATACCTGTTGTAAATTATTTTGAATTGGAGTGTTAAAAACTAACATTTCAATTCCTGGAATTTATGAAGCTCAGTCTGTCTTATTCTGGTATGTATCAATGCATTAGTAATATTTACTAGAGCTATATATATACCTTCTTAATCTCTTGGTCATGAAATTCAAATGTCTGATTTAATGAGTTCATTATAGTCACCTCTTCACTTATCAAGTGAATCATTTCCTTAGATACCTGTCTCTGTTGCTCTACCTTCTCAGTTAATTCACACAAATCATCAGTGGTCGCGGTTCTGAATAAGAATTTCAAAATGCTTCCACCTGCATTTATTAAACCACATTTTTCTCGAATTTAGTCCGATATCGACACACTATGTCCGTTAATTCTAATAACAAATCACTTATCATGATGTTGCCTAACTAGGGTTTTGTAATTTTCGATTAACCCTTTTTGTAAGATTTTTGCTAACTCTAAGATAGCTGTTCCTTGATATTTCATATGATATAACATCATAGTTTCTAAACTTCCTGTATCAAAATGAACATGAGTATTCATGTCAAATGAATTCTCGTAAACAGACTAATAATCAAACATACTGCGTAAATGGTATGTCTTCAACAATCATCCATTTATCTCCAGGTAATATGAAATTTCCTTCTTAAAGAAAACCATACCTACCTTGTTTTCTACTGGATCAATACTTACATTTTGTCCAGTCATGACTGATGATAGGAGTCGTATCATCAGTAACACAATGATCCTGGTAAACCTACAAATATACCTTCTACTAATATGCACAATTGAAATACTTAATAAAACATATATAACATACATTAGCCATATATACAGATAACTTGTCCTACTTAACCTAATTACAATTTCGTAAGTAATTTATCACATTATTGAAAGCTGCTATTCCACTGTCTTTACTAGAAACATATTAACTGTGTTTATGTCAATTTTGGGTTTATATACAACTACATGAGGATCGAACCTTACTCGTCTCCTCCTAGTTGTAAGGTCACTTCTGGTTGAGTTGGTATAGGACCTCGTGATCTAAGTTTATAGTCATGGGTCATCTGCTTGTGTTGTCACCGGGGTACTTAAGACATTATCCTCAGCTACTGGAGCACTACTTTCATTATTGCTGCTACTAACTCAGATTTCCTCTGTTGTTATTACTCCATCACCCAATACAACACTCTTATCTTCTTACTCTGGGGTTTCTGTCTCTGTCTCTAGTGTTTCTTCATCATCAAGAGATATATCAAGTTCACTTGAGTCATCAGTTTCTTCATGTATGTCTTTATTTGGGTCATGTACTTTTGTTTCATCAGCTACATATTCATATTGATAAGGTTTATAACCGTTTACTTTCTTTAATCTATTAACATGCACTACCTGTTTACCTTTCCATAGATCTCTTGAATCTCAAAGTTAACTGAGCCTGTTTGTTTAAGAACTCTAAAAAGGTCCTTTCCATAACTTTGGCACATTTTTAGTTTTTCCTTTCTTTAACCCCCCGACGTGGATTCCTGTACGTGGTGAGGGGACCTCTCAGGGAAGGTTCTGTATTTTCAGTTACTTTCTCTAGGATCTAAACATCCACCCACGTGTTTGCCATGCGTGGCGACCCGTGAAGGGGAGGAGAGGATCCTGGCGGTTGAGT
>NW_013667623.1:113531-124971 GCF_000517525.1 Limulus polyphemus
TTTTATCAGGTATCGACCCACCGATGTGTAGCCATTGTGACACTCAAGTCACAATAGCCAACATTTTACTGTCGTGCCGCCGTTACGACCGTGAGCGGCGGCACCATTTTAGACACATTTTTTCTAAAAGTTTACCCCTGACGCTGGACAGTGTCATTGGTAATGGTGACACTGTCCGACTAGATTGTATTTTTAATTTTTTACACACTATACATCTTTTTAATTCTATATAAATCTTTTACCGACATTATTGATTTTTAACTCGCTGTTTTTTTTTTACATTTTACTTTAATCTACTTTCATTGCTTTTACCGGTTGTTTGGCACAGATAGCCTACCTGCTTTGCGCCATAAAACACCAACCAACCAACCAACCTTTCTTAGCATATCGGGTGTATAACAATACTTTGTCCCCTAACCTTCTGTCACTAGTCTGTGTCTTCTTATTTGCTTGCTTCTCTCTATGCTCAGCAGCTTTAGTTAAATGTTCATTAGTTAACTCAAATGCGAACTGCATTTGCTGTAATAACTCTGCTTTGTAATCGTAATCTACTACATAATTCATTCTTTTAGGAGCTAGTATTTCTTGCATAGGTAGCATGACATCTCTACCATGTAATAAAGAGAATGGACGTTCCTTGTAGACCCATTTTCAGCACTTCTGTGTGCCAATAATAACAAGGGGATCTGCTTGTCCCAAGTTTTCTGATCTTTCTCACAGTATTGAGATATCATTTGTAACAGAGTTCTATTGAATCTTTCTACTAACCCATTAGAAGCTGGATGATAAACTGTAGTTTCAATTTTCCTTACACCTAGTAACTTGCAAACTTCCTTCATTGACTTAGATATAAAGTTACTACCTCTTTCTGTCAGTAAATACTGTGGTGTATTATGTCTAGCTACTATGTTATTCACAAATGCCTTGGCGATTGTTTCTGCTTTCTGATCAGGTAAACATATTGCTTCGGGAAACCTAATTAGGTAATGTTCGACTACTAACACATATTTGTTTCCTGCGTAGGACGTAGACAATGGGCCTAATATACCCATAGCTACTATCTGAAAAGGCATATTTAAACTTTGCATTCTGTAAGGGAGCATTCTGTAAGTGCAGGCTTGTTTTTCGTTTCTGACATTCTATGCACAAATCACAATAATTAATACCTTTCCTCATATTTAGCCAAAAGAATCTTTTACTTATTCTACTGAATGTTTTCACAAAAGCTAGATGTGCTGCAAATGGCGTGTCCTGATAGGTTTTCGTAACTGTAGATTTTAAGTTATGTGGTATGACTATTTGCAGTGACCTGTTGTTATCAACTCTTTTTGCATAAGATATCTGAATGTAACGTGTATTCTGTATCTTCTCTCTGTAATACTCTTTTTCATAGGTTATTTATTAATTCATCTTTCTTTTGTTTGTTAATCACATGATCTATATCCCAAATTACTTCTAACTCATCCTCACTTTCAGGTCTGATCTCTTTTACTTTATCACCTGTTTTTCTTCAGTTTCTGCATTTCCAATTCTAATTCTGCTCAGAGTATCAACATTAGAATGCTTTCTACCTTTCCTCTATATTACTTCAAAATCATAATCCTGTAACAATAATGACCATCTCGCTAACCTAGAGGAGAGATCTTTTAATGTTATTAACCATCTTAATGGTGCATGATCTGTGATGATAGTGAACTTCCTGTTCTACAGATAACAACAGAAAGTTTTAATTCCATGTACTAGAGCTAAGCATTGCTGCTCTGTCACTGAATAATTTATTTTAGACTTTTCTAACTGTCTACTGTGATATGCTATGGGATGTTCTTTTCCATTTTCATCTTAATTGGGATAATACTGCACCTATAGCAAAACCTGAAGCATTTGTGCTGAGGATAAATTCCTTGCTGAAATATGGATAACTTAGAATTGGTGATTTTAGTAAACATCTCCTAATTTCTCAAATGCCTCCTGTCTTTTACCTGTCCATTGGAATTTTATTTATTTCTTAGCTAATATGGTTAAGAGTTTCGCTAGCAATGCAAAATGTGGTGTAAACCTTCTATAAAATCCTAGAAATTCACGAATGTCTTTTACTGTTTTAGGCACTGGATAATTCTTATAAACCTCTAACTTTTTTGGCTCAGGCTTTACACCATCTGTGGTTAACAAATGACCTACATTTAAGTTCACTTTCCATAACCTACTAAATGCATACCTTAACCTTTCCAAGTGTTCTTCAAAACTTGCAGCGAACACTATGACATCATCCAAATAACAAAAGCACTCCGAATCTTGCAAGCCTAATGATACAACATCCATTAATGTCTGGAATGTTGAAGGGGCATTGCATATGTCAAAAGGCATTCTATTAAACTGATATTTGCTTGAAGGTAACACAAAAGCAGTTTTAGCTTCATCTTTCTCTTCTATCTCTACCTGCCAATACACACTTTGTAAAAACATAAACGAGAAATATTTACTCATACCTAACCTGTCTAATGTCTCTTGGATATTAGGTAACGGATAGATGTCTTTGTCTGTTACTCCATTCACTTTTTGAAAATCCACACAAAACCTTAATTTTCTTTCCTTCTTAGGAACTAATACAACTGGAGATGCATATGGACTACTACTGTACTCTATTACTCTTTGTTCAAGCATCTCTTTTTACACATTCTTTTAATTCTACCCTGTGCTTCTCTGTTATTATATAGGGTCTCTGTGCTATAGGCTTATTGTCATTCAACACTATTCTGTGTTTAACCTTATTCGTACAACTGTTAGGGTCATTTTCTCCTACAAATATATCTCTATACTTTTCTAGTAACATTATCAGATCTTGCTTACGTTTCTTTTCTTTATTTCCTAAGATAGAGTCCCAATCTATCTTACTTTGTTGTGCCTGTTTCTTGGTGTTTCAAACATTATGCTATCCTACTGCAGCTAATGTTTCTCTATTACTAGCCTTACCTAATACTGTATGCAGTATTACTTTTTCCTCATTCAACACTTTTATAGGTAATGTCTCTCTCTCTCTCAGATATTTTACTAATACAAGCAGCTGTATAAACTCCTGCTCTTTCTATTTCTATTGGTTCAACTAAAACTTCATTTTTCTTAAAGTCACATACTTTAGCTTCAATAATAAATTGACTTCTCAGAGGTTTCTTTCTTACTGTTTCTCTCAATTTTTATTTAATTATTGAAGCAATTGTATGAAATGTCTACTATTCCCAATTGCTTTATAACAGTGCAAACTTAAAATTTGACTGAATTGAGTGTTAAAAGCTGAAGACTACTCCTCATCCATAGGAATAATGTCAGTTTTTCACTATGTCATTTTAGTTGATAGCCAATAGTCAAACATATATATCTACATGCATCCTTGATCATAATTTCGTTAATCCTCCTAAATTTATATTAAAAAAATGTTAACCTTCCATCATTCTTAGGAACTAAAACTACTAAATTACTAATTTAGGCATTTCCACTAATAACCCAGCTCTACCAATAACTACTCTGCAAATCCATGATAGAGAAATATTTAAATGGCAGCATCATACCTTGGTAATATGTTTGTCAGATCAGAAAGTAGAAATTATAGTTAAGACTTTTATGGCTAAACATGTAATTTCACTTTAGCTGATGGGCATATGTACCACATTTTTCTAAAAATCAATTAAAAAATATGTGAATTAATATGTGTAAGGAAATATGGACAACAGCATACTAACTTGGTGCTAATGGATTGCTAGAGACATTTAACTGAACTATATTAGATATACTGAATCAGAAAACATGGGATGAGCAAGATTTGCAATACTTTTAACTTAAATGTATTCTACTGTATGTCTTTGGAAATGCAAAATGTGCAGCACATTGAGCATCATAAATATACTCATAACTTTCCATTTTAGACTCTATGGTACTACTATCAGTGGTACGCCTCCTATGTTTCTTCTGTTTTCTATTTTTTTGCATAGCACATCAGAATTCAATATTTACTCATTTGCTTTTCCACATAAGTATCTTGTAGTGATTTTATTGCTACATCCTTCTTTTGCTTAATCACAACATTATTTAAATCCTAAAGTACCTCCTAGTCATCTACACTATCTTTCTTTACTTAATTTACTATCTTACTTAATTCATAAGAACCTGATTATTTTTTCAAAACCTTTTTTACTTTGGTAATCATCTACTTTGAGCTAATCTCAGTCTCCTCTCTAACTACACATAATGGAAGGTTTCCTATCCCATTCTTTGCATTGCCTCAAACCATGATATTGTAACAGCAATGACCATCTTGCTAATCTCAAACATTGATCATTTAATCATGATGCATGATCAGTAATTATGTACAGACTTTTTACCATACAAGTAACAACAAAATATATTAATAACGTATATTACTGCTTAACACTGAATAATTCATTTTAGCATTTCTGTGCCGTCTACTCAAATATAGATCCCTTAACCACCTTAATGGTGCATGATTTGTAATTATTTATAAACTACCTACCATACACGTAACAACAAAATGTCTTCATACTGTATACTGAATAATTCATTTCATCTTTTCTCAGCTCTCTAATATATTTGGGATACCCCCATCTTTATCTAAGTATGACAAAACTGCTACTTTTGCAAAACTTGAAGTGCCCATACTGATTATAAACTCTTTACTAAAATATAGGTAAATGAAATTATGTGCCTTTAAATAATTTATTGATTTTTATTTTGGTTAGATGCCATGCAAGGATTGCAAAATGTAAAATGAACCTCTTATAAACTCCTGTGAATCATAACGACTTAATATATTTTATACTTCTTAGCAATGGATAATTGTTACATACCTCTATCTTTTATTCCATGTGCTATCACTGCGTGACCTAAATAATCAATTTCTTTCCTCAAAAATTGGCATTTGGAGTTTCAGCTTTAAATGTGCTTTATGTAAAATTCTTGGTTACTCATTTAGTCAATTCTGCTAGTAGCTCAGCTCTACCAATAACAACTCTGCAAATCCATAGAAGAGAGATATTTAATCTAACCAATCCAAGATCAAGTACATGCATCCTTGACCATAATTTTGTCAATCCTCCTAAATCTACACAAAAAAATGTTAATTTTCCATCATTCTTAGGAACTAAAACTACCAATGCAGCATAAGGACTACTATTGTCCTCTATACCTCCTTAATCAATCTTATCTCTTATGTATGCTTTTAATTCTATCCCATGTTTCTCTGGCATTTAATAGGATCTCTATACTATAGGGGTACTATGTGTTAATACTATCATATGTTTTATCTTATGTGCACAACCATTAGAATAATTGACTCCTATTATTATGTCTGTATTTCTCTCATAAACCTACTAAACCTGGCTCATGTTTAAAATCTGTATCTACTAAAATGGTATCCCCATCAATTTGACTTTGTGCCTTTTTTTCTAGCACTTCTCTTATCCTAGTGTACTGCAGCTTCTTTTTCTATTTTGGAAGCTCTTTATCTTCATTCATATTCAACACTTGTTCAGACACTGTACTTACTGTACATCTAATCTGACAGTTTCAATTGGTTCAGTTAATACTACCTCACTTGGATTAATTTCCTATATTTTAGTTTCGGTATTAGCTAGCTTTTCTCTTATATCTTTAATTCTCACTGGACATACAAATACATGCTTTAATAGCTTCTCATGTTTGGATTATCTGTTGCCTACTTTAGGTGTAGAGTCATTTGAGGGACTCATTAATTATGTACTTCTACTCTGGTAATTATATTCTTCCTTTAAACCCCCCCTTTTCAAGTATTACTTCCTGCTGGTATATTTTGAACTGCTGACTGTGCATTTAACTATTTTAACTCTTTTGCAGTTGGGCTCAGTGTTCTTCTTTCTACCATCACTAGCACAATTTTTCTTATACTACTTGAATCTATTGCCATTTTGACTTTTTTGTATCATGCATCCACATAAGGAGTAAAAATGCTGTTGTGTTGTGACTTCTGATTTTTAGTCTTACTGCAGTTCTCACTAAACATGTAGTCACATACTGATTCCTGCATCTGACCTTACAAATGTTATGGTTATAGTTGATCATGAGTTTACATTAGCACATAAGTTGGAAGATGCACTTTCATCAAAACTTAAGATCTCCATTTCCATGCTTAGCTTATCTTTGGTAATGGATATATCATTGTCATGATTTTTGGAAAAATCTTGATCTAAAATATACTGTGTGTCTTTACGTGTACCTTTTAAAAGACATAAAAGGAATGTTCAAATTGTAAATTTCCAACTTCTGCTTGAACAGTATATTTTTGTAATGGTTTAACTGAGTGCTCTGCAATTGAAATTAGATTATCTAAAATTCTCTGATATCTCTATTAACTTTGCAATTAGTAATGAGGGTCTAGTGCTTGTTTGAATTATTAATCAACCTTTTATTTATAAATTGAAAACACATACCAGATCGACTAACAACTATTATTGATTGAAACTACCTTTAGTGCTCATATGTAATTCCAGGTATAATTACATTTTTATTACTTTAGCTACCACTTGTTTTGTCTTTGGCGTTACAAACTTTCTTTTTTAAACACCCTAGGTTTTATTAAGTTAACCCTTTTCATGAGTCATGTGTTCCTCTAAACCACAGTAAAAACTTTTGTACTTTTTTGTTCTTGTTGCTCTCCTGGCAATATGTCTTTAAAAACCTCATTGTAATATTTTAATTTTTGTTTTGCTGCTCTAATCTGTTGTTTTTAGTTTCTATTTTGCCAGTTTTGTTTACTTTTGAAAATATCTAGATTCTTATACTTGCTTTTTGTTTTAGCTCTTCTCTTGTAGGTATATTTATGTTTAGCCTCATTAAGGTACAAGTTAAATGCTTTTCAGAATTCAACTTTAACATGCCATGTTTTCTCAGTTCTTTTATGTATACATCAGTTTATCTTAATCTTGTTACCTAATTGTTGTAACTTATGCCTAAATATGTAGATATATATATATATTATAGCTAATGAGTGTATCTATTTCATAAATGTTTTATTTAAGAGTATCTAAATTTCTGTATACGTTAACAATCCCTTAGTAATCTAAAGTTATGAGATAACCTTAATTCATCATATGCCTTAGTATATATTTATGCTTCACCAGTGGTTGTAATCATAATTTGTCAGTTTTTGCACATTTGACCACCTCAAAATGCATGCTGCTTTATCTAACACATCTGTAAAAACTGCATCTTCCTTTAGTTTTCCATAAAACACCAAAATAGCATTTGTAAGCAACCATTTGTTGTTACATGAAATGTCATTACAGCTTGCACAGTATGTGCAGTATTTCCATTAGTGGCCTCTCCAGTAACTTCAGGGTCTGTTTGTAATGGAAGAGGTGGGGTTTAACACTTTTCACAGGTTGTGTTTCCATATCCTCACCTCCTATAACCATTTCTAAATAACATATACAACACTATTATACTCAACACTAAATTACTCATCCTTTCTTCTCATAACTTATTGTTCTCTAACAAAAAAATTTTCTTGGACACACTGTACCAATATATAACAGTTCACTTTAGTGTCAAGTCAGTAACCTGTTACAGATAGTGTTTACTTAAATATCAGGAATATGCAACCAGTGGCAGTTTTGTGCAGGTCGCAAACTCAAAGTTTTTGTGAGAATCAATGAGAGAGAGAGTCAGGATTCACAGACAAAAACATTTTTTAAAGTTCATGAAACAGTCGTTTTAAAAAATGTATCACTTTTCTTAGTTACACGTGTTTTTAGTACAATTCATTATTTTAAATTGGTCTGTCATTCCATTTAATATCTGTACTTTTAACTTTAGGTAAGTAGATAAATTACATATGGGAGAACAGAACCTCGATTCATTTTAGCAGAGTTGGAAGTCACAACTGTAAAGGTTAACTAGTGAGCTACTGGTTTACTAATAACTTGGCATTACAAAATATTTTTATTCTGAGCTTTCTGATGTAATCATTTCAAATTATCTTATATTTTCTTAATTTTAGTTCTGCAAAAGTACACTGGTTTTCTCGTGTAGGATGACACAATGCATGTAATGATCATTTTACAAGAGTCAGTTGTAATTGTCATGCAGCACTTCTCTCAGTTGAGTCAGTTAACATCCTCACCCTTCAAATGTTTGCTCTTATATGTACCTGGTTTATTACTGTCTGTACTCAGTGCTAAATTTATCAAAGACTTTATTCATTCCAGAGTTCTCCTGATACATATCCGATTACTATATCTTATCACAACATTTTACATGTATAAAAATAGCAAAGTTAGGATAAAGTGGTCAGCCATATAAAGATGTGATATTGAAAAGAGCCAAATTACATAAAAAACCAAACCCAGTAAAAATGCAATGTAGGTAAGTTAAATGAGAAAAATTGAAGAAAACTTGACTCTCTTTTTTTTTTTTGTATTGCTCTTTGATTATTATTACAAAATTAATTAGAAATTAGATTCCATCTAAAGTAGGACTCAAAACTTATTTGTTGGGGTAAACTATAAACACTGATGCAGCATTTTATACCAATAGGCCCTTAAATAATCAGTTTTAGCTTTGAAAGCAATTCAACATTAAAATTACCTAAAAAGTGTTGATACAAAATTAGTAAAAGATTTTAATTTAAAAAGAAGTAATAGAGATCATCAAAAAAGGACAAAAACAAGTTCAATCAAAATGCAAAAATTATATTTTCAAGCATTACAACTAGGGACTACATTATTTTCTCAAATAGGGATTTGTAGCTTGAGAAAATAATGTAGATGCTATTTTCAGCTTTGTTTGTTTATTTTTTTTAGAACCCCTAGTTGTAGGCTTGAAAATATAATCTTTACATTTTTATACAACTTGTTTCTGTACTTTTTGTGTAAGTTTTTTATGTCCATTTATAGAAAATAAATTTTAAGCTACATACGTGCATTGGTATTCATTTTAATGTTACTTGTTTTTCAACGGTTTACTGTTGCATTGGCTTTTTTCCCACCCACTGAACTTATTTAAAATAAATAACAAATGTAAAAAAATTAACTTATGTACTGGTATGCAGTTACAACAAACAAAATGCAAAGTTGTTCAAAAGGACCATCTTGAAGGCAAAGATTGTATCATCACAGATTTAATGACTGGCTTCCATCAATGTTGCAATAAAATGTAACAAAAGACGAGCAGTGACAAAGCAATCTCATCAGAATAGAATAATGTTTCTTCTAAGATAATACAACACATTAATGAAATGTAAACAGATGCAGTAACATGCTTACTTTGTGAGGTCTCTACATGACACATATATATGTTCTACAGCCTTCTGTGCACAAGTGTTTGCAAGAATAAGGCAACACAAATAATGCATGTAAAATAGACAACATTTATAAATGCTACCTTAACACCAACTATTCAAAAATAGCAATAGCTAAATGAAATAGTGCTCCATGCAGTGATAATAAATACTGAATATGCAATAAAATTTTCAGCTAACTATAAAAAATAGTCCAAAGAATAATCACCATCATCTGAATAGGAAAATGTACTATGTTAATCATCCACTGTTCAAAACATGCTTAAATATAGTTGCGGAAATCCATGTAGAGACAGCAAACTCGAGTAATGATATGCAATAGTAAAATTGGGAACCTTTCACATGGCAGTTTCCAACTAATGTGCATGCTAGGAAAACACAAGATTTTTTTTGTGGCAGAAAGTGAAGAACTAAGAACATTTTGCAGCAGGACAAAATTAAGGAGGTCAAATTAAGTTTAAAGGTACTTTCTCAGTTTCTGCAGAATTCCTGTGCAATTCCACACTAAGTAGATATCACTTGCAATAATTTTATAATGCAGTCATAATGGAAATTTTGGCTTGAGCAAACTGTCAGCAGTAGATCTTCAGTTTAAATTCTCAATTTTTAATTATCTTGTATGTTGACTTTTTTTTAATGCACATAGAGTAAGACGCCCCACTAAGCATGTATAAAATTTTACCAGGAAAAAAGCAGCCTTTTAAAAGAAAATAAATACATCTAAAACATTGCTTTAAATAAAGCTTTGTGTCTTTTAAAGTAATTATTTACTGAGCCAGGTGGCTTTGTGCCTAAGGTTTCGCGTAAACATATGTTGAGTGCAAAACCTGCTGCTTAGAAGAACATTGCATCTATTATGTATATATAACCACATAAATCAACATTCAGTGAAAAATAATTTAATTTTAAATAGGCCATGGACATTTGCAGAGCTTCATATAATATATCTGTCTAGGTTTCGGTGCAAAATACCCAGCCAATTTTGCTGTAGGTTTGTGAAACAATGATATTAGTAATAATAATAATATGGACAAATGTTGATTTTGTTTACAATTGTGAAATAATTTATTTTGCTTATTATCAATTTTGGGCAGTCTTGACTATTGAAAAGGAAAGTTTTGAGTGTTGTTTCCAGGACAATTATGCTTTTTAAGGTGGGTTTTGCCCTGAATATTCTATTAGAGGTTTTAACAAATTTCTATGCGATCCCTATTATGAACTACTATCATGGTTCATGATATTTTCTACAGTTATCAAACCATAGTTTAGAGTAATATCTACCAATGGAATTTAGTTTTTGTGCTCGGCCACTTTTGTTCATTAAATTTTGTTTCTTCAACTAGAAGAACAACAACAGTTTTACCACTTTTTGGGTGTTTAGATCTGTTCAGAAGCATAAGAATTATAGCAGTTCAGCATTTGGAATAGCTGTGTCAGTAATCCAAAGTTGGCAAAGGTTCAATCATGTATATGTCATCCACTCTGATAATTGATCCTTCATGATTGAGTTAACAATTACTTCTTCACTGGGAAATTTATAACAGTAACTAGGTATATCCACATTTGTATCTGACCTAGATGTTTATCAAACTGATTAATATGTAACAACAACTAGAAACTTCTCACTTGTTTTGAACTAATTTATTTATTGAACTGTCATTCCCATTAATATAAAGAAATAACTAGATATTTGCTGTCCCTAGCCAAGTTGTTTGATATGTTCATAATGCTAATTACTCACTTGACTGTGTTTCTTTAGTTTATTGTGTTTATATATTTATAAGGGAATTTTTCAACAGGTTACTCTGTATGATCAAAATCAGTAGACTTTATCATATGGTTCTAATCATTCATGGTTCATAATGTATGCTCCAGGCATAATTGAAGTAGTGCTTTTTTCATTTGCATTAGCGATAAGTAGTTTTGGATACATTTGTCATCTGCCATATAGCATCTTTTCTTAATGTATACACCTGGAAAAAAGTTAAGCACCCCCAAATATTTTTCAGGATTGCTTATTGAAAATAAGGTTTAATTTTCATGATGTTGAGCAATGTTCATAATTTCAAACATAATTAAAAAGGATGTGAGCGTTCAGGT
>NW_013667623.1:125891-130147 GCF_000517525.1 Limulus polyphemus
CAGGCAAACAGTGGATATACCCGGGATTGACTTTTCGATGACTAATTATCAATGTGTGGGTCATGACTGACATTTTGTAATGTGATTTGACAATTCAATAACGTTTTTGAGCTTTCACTGACAATACTTATTTAAGATAATTTTAAGCGTGAAAACTGTCCATATTTTGATGTCATGATATGTAAATTAAAAATTGTTATTTTACGGTGATAATCTTGTTTTCTTGTGCCCAATAATGCATAATTTCATTTGATAAACACATTTAGATTGAATGGTAATTTATAATCAGTCACAAGAACGTCGAATCTGAATCACTTGAAAAAAACACGGGGGTGCTTAACTTTTTTCCAGGTGTATAGTTGCAGAAATCCATGTAGAGACAGCAAACTGACTAGTGTTAAAATAATCTGTCAAGTGGGGCATAGCCTATTGTATGTTTCACTTTACAAATCTCCCCAAATGTCTTTTTAGTCACTAGAGGTTGGTAGCCAGTTTTTTCAGCAGCAGGTAAATTTCCTACTGTTGATAGACTTTTATAAACACAATAATCTTTGTCCAATTAGTCAGTCTTTGATAATAACATTCCTGCTCAACTGGCACCAACTACAATGTAAATAACTAGAAAATGTTTGGTATAATGAGAAATAACATATCTGTTTGTGTCTTTTCCTGCACAGTTCTTACTAGATAAGGATAGTGCTTGCTTTGGCACTCTGCATTTGATTCTAGTGTGGGGATTTTAGAATCTTGAATATAGTAAGGAAGTAGTTGTAGTTCAATTCCATTTTAATTTCTAAAATGTAGAATGTTTATACTCATGTTAAATCCAGCTGAGAATTTCAATCAAAATCTAGTAAGTATTTTTTACATTTACAAGAGCCACTACTTACCTTAACATTATTTTAGTGTATAATTTTTAATCCAAACTTTTGTGGTAGTAGGACTAATCATTACAGTTAAATTTTCTTCCATAAGAGCAAGCTCAACCCTGAATAATTGTAAATTAGTTTGAGTGTAACAAGTGAGTGATAATTTGACACTATATTCCTAGTTTTCTATTAATTTGTTATTATTTAGTAAATGACGGTGAGCCATTTGTAATGTTTCTGTAACAGTGGACACAGGTTTGACTTAGTGGCTTATGCTACACTGCGACTTAATGATGTTGGGGATAGCATAAAAACCCACGATTTACTTCAAATAAACCCAGAGGATCCATGTCACCAACTTCCTTTATTTGGCTGTTTTTGCTGTAGACTTGTTGCACAACCTGATTTTGTAAACAAGGAGAGGTTTGCAGGATATCTGAAGATTATAAAGGTATGATAGTTGGTTGTTGAATTTCTTTCTGTGAAAGTGATCATTGTTCTTGTAATGATTAGGTTTTATTTGTAAAAGAGAATTTAAGCTCAAACATAACTGTCATCTTAGATGTGTAATGTTTCTATGCATCTTGAAATGAAAGAAAATTTGTCTTATTTGGTAAATGTAACTAAAAATAGAAAAGATAGTAATTTAAAAGCTATCAACTGGCATCAGTATTGTTTTCATTTATAAATCCCAAACATGAATAAAATAATTCCATTAACACTGTGACATGATAATTATCATTGAAAGGAATAATTGCAGTAGTAGGTCACCATGTTTTTAGTTTTATTTAAGTCATATCTTCAAGTTCACTAATCTACGAAAATATTTTATTTCTAAGATCAAACAACTTTTATCTCCAATAAGTAAAAATATTACTTTAATCCACACCCATCAATAGTGCACAGCATTTTATACAGACACTGTTTAGAATGTATTGTAAGAGTCAAAGATAATAAAAGGTTAGTTGTTTAAAACATTATACTACCACATTAGAATTTTATATTTTAAATTTTGCATAAATATGTTTTCTATATTACATTCTTATTTGATGCAATTTTGTAATAAAACTTCAAGTGTATATAATTATTATCAGGTTACTATTTCAAACCTCACAGCTCTTGGAAGGAACTCTTAAGACATTTTAATTTTTTGCAGGTTCAACTTTTATTTAATTATTTTTGTGGCTTCATTTGATATAATAAGCATCTATTTATTAAATATAATGTTTCATGAATAATGTATAATTTAAAAAATATAATAATAGTGACTTGATCAAGTATGAACTGCTTAGAGAAAATGTTTTCCATCCAAAAGAAAAACTCTTTACAATTTAAGTTTATTTAATTATAAAATTACAGAATAGTTTTGTTAATTAAGCTACATGATATTTTTGACTTATTAATATATATAATTTTAATTAAAGGGAAGATATTTTTTGCAAAAGTTAATTAATCCTTCCTTTTCAAGTAACTTCAGTATATTTTACCTTATAAGAGATTCCATGATAATATTTTACACATACATATAAAAACGGTTTTGGTGTCAGTAGTGGTCAGAGCACAGATAGCCCCTTGTGTTTGACAACAAACAAACAAATACACATACACAGTGTTTTTTCAGAAATGAAAATTAAAAAGTTAATATGCAAAATAAATGATTAAAACTCCAAGTTAAATGAGCAATTTAAATTAATTATAATTGAACAAACCTATAACTAAAAATTTCTTAATTATCAGCAGAATTCAGCTTTGTTTTTGTTTTTTATTGTATATTTCATAAAATGAAACAATTCTTCTATTGTAGAAATGTTGTGTCTATAAATTATATTAAACTTACTTCCTTGCTTGGAATGAAATGGAAATACAAGATATATCCATACATTAAACTCTGATCTTACTTGAGAAAAAAAGTATTGTGCATACTTTTATAAGAAGTAAATTCTTTAAAAACTCTCAAATTTCCTAAAATTTCTTTCATTCTTCATACTGACACACACAAAATATATATATATATATATATATATATATATATATCCATGAAAGTAAACAATTGTATATCTTAAAAATCAAAGATACAGAGTATATCTATTTACTAAATTTCTCTTTTTTTTTTTCAATAGTGATTGAAGTATTAGATGAGTATAAAATGAAATGAACCCCTATTCTTCATCATAATGGTAGAAATATAAAACATGTATATATTATGGAATTATACATTTTAGACTGAATTACCTATGCTTAAAAAATATGTTTATTTAAAACATTGATAAAAAGAATGATGAAACTGTGTTAAGAAAAATTGCTTGTAAAAAGAAACAACTAGCTGAATCGAGAGGCTATAACAAAAATTTAGTAAATAGTCTACTTAGGAATTATAAGAAGAAAACGGTCAAACCAAAGGAAAATAAATGTTTTATAGTACTGCAATATCCCTCCAAAATTTCTATGAACATTTTAAAAAATACAAAATTTTGTTAAGCTACATAAGATATATTTTACCCTTTAGATGCTATAATCAGATTCATCCAACTTGACATTTATAGCCCTTTGGTGCAACAAGCGGATTTGCCCCATGGTGTCACAAAAACTTTTCCTTATAGTGCGACAATCGAGATATTCACACATCCTTGAATTTCCTGCCTTATATGTAAACCACTGAGGAAAAATGTAACTAGTCGATTTCGATATTGAAAAAGTACTAAAAGATGTCAAATTCTACATATCGTTTTTTAGCGGATAATTGACACTTTTCAAGATCCCACCCAAAATTTAATTATGCACCCAAAGGATTAAAAAATATCTTGTGAATGTAATAACATTAATATAAGTCAAATAAATTGGAATTTACACCCAAGATCAAATGAACATAAATATGTTTGTAAAAAGGGGAGATTTAACATTGCAATTACAAAACACTAAAATAGACCATAAAGTACTTTGGTATACATGTAAAGTTATTGCTCAACCCCAGGGTTATAAAAAAAAAAGGAATGTTAGAGAATTTATTGAAGTAACAAAAAAATGTAGAATCATGAGGAAAGTCCAGAGTTAAATTCTATTTCGGTAAAGAATTTTGAACTAGAATTATTTATTTGACATTTCAGAGAGTTTCAACATAATATAAATAAGAATATTGGTGATGATGTCTCCTTGAAGGGAACGTAAGATTTTAATTATTAGATTTTGTAAATTTTATATTTAAGTTTTTAGATTTATATTTTGTGAATTATACATGGTGTATATTCTATCCACAATGTAATTGTACAATAACATGTGGAAAATGTGCTTGCACTTCAGAGAAAGCAGTATACGTTCAACATATACACCTGGAAAAAAGTTAAGCACCCCCGTGTTTTTTTCAAGTGATTCAGATTCGATGTTCTTGTG
>NW_013667623.1:131147-133051 GCF_000517525.1 Limulus polyphemus
TATATATATATATATATATTATTTTTTTTTTTTTTTCTTGGCTACTAAATTATTAATACTGAAGTAGTAAAGCATGTATGAAATAATATTTAAGTTCACAAATTATTTTCTATTCTTACAATAATAATTTAAAACCTCCAGAAAGTGAAAATAGTGAAAAATACTATGGAGGTATGAGTTTGTTAAAAGATTAGCATATAATCTATGAATAATATACTTTATTTCTTAAATTCAAATGTGAGCTAGTTAATTTTTGAAACTTTTGGATACTAAAGATATCTATTTTCCTTGAAACATACGATATTATAGTTGTGATAGAGTATTTTCAGTCATGCAGATGGAATTTGTTTTTTAATAAGCACACAGTTTTACTGAATATTTTCTTAACATTGTTCCTGCTCAATCATCCCATTATCAATGCTGTGTGATTAGCATTGGAGTTTTGTACCTACCCAGTTTCTGTGAAGCTATACAATTTACTGAATATATCTTCAAAGAATTTGGTAGGTTTGTAGTAAATATTACAGGTATGTTTCACCCAAAGAATGAAAATTGTTAAAAGGGTTTTCACTGAATATTTGTCTGTGAATTTACTGAGTCAGTCTCAGTCATACTCTAACTAGTCTGAGTGCAATGCAATTTTCATGTTAAGAATGAGATCTTTTTTTTTTTAGTTGACAATCTCATATTTCATTTGCATATCCTCTAGAACCTTCTACATGGATATCAAAATAAGTTTTTAATTAAAACTGTATTTCATCTGTCATTTTCTTGCCCTAACACAAACTAGTGAAATCAGCAATGTAGAGTAAAATGAAAAGTTAAAAATGTAAAATATATCTAAATTATCCCATTTTTTCTTAATTGTTGAATGACTGCATACTGTAACACACACACTTTATTTTTACAGTCAAAGCTAATGTACTTTCCAAATCTGGATTTATGTAGATTTATTGCTTTACAAGCTACACTTACATCCTCTCAGAGTACACCTAACACCGTTTCAAAAACATACTGTTACATATCTGCTTGCTTCACTTGTATCTTTAGTTGTGGACTGTCCAAGGCATCCATAAACTGATCCCTCAGCAACAACTTGAGGACATCGGGTGGTGCAGTTGGGTAGGCCTTGTGTGCCATACTTTCCAAATCATGTGCCAGCTCTTGCAGTCTCGCCTCTTTAGCATGGATTCTAGTCCTAAACCTAGCCCTGTAGACTTCGGACTGATTTTGAGTTCCATACCTGAGTTATAGAGCAGCTACCAGTGCTCTATAGTTGTGCCTGTCATCTGCTGACAACTGTCCAAGTATTTCCAGTGGTTGTCCCTTCAAGCTCGTTACCGAGTACACTGCTTTCTACTCCCCTATCCATCCATTCATTTCTGCTAGGAGCTCAAACTGTGCTCTATATGCTTCCCATGGTGCCTTCCCATTGAATTCCTGTGGCTTCCTTCATACTAGATAGCCCCTATTGCTGACACTCATATCTGGAATGTGGCTTCTGGCAGGACTGAAGATGTCTGCATTAAAGTTTAGCTGCGGGCAGATTAAGTCCATGGCTAATATATCCTCCCTGTGTAAAAGACAGTAAATCATCCTTTAATGTATTTAATTCACTTTGAAATTTGCTAATCTTTTCTATTTGTATATGCTGGCTTTCTCTTAACTGTTGGAGACTTTCATCTTGTTTATTTTCTTTCTCCTCCATCCACTGCTGTAGTCTCCTTCTTGTTCATTTTCTTTCTCCTCCAACCACTGCTGTAGTCTCTCTTCTTGTTCATTTTCTTTCTCCTCCAACCACTGCTGTAGTCTCTCTTCTTGTTCATTTTCTTTCTCCTCCAACCACTGCTGTAGTCTCTCCTCTTGTTCATTTTCTTTCTCCTCCAACCACTGCTGTAGGCTCT
>NW_013667623.1:133874-140987 GCF_000517525.1 Limulus polyphemus
AACTTGATAACCTTTATAACACATGCTATAAATCACAGAGATTCACACACTTTACTTACTGTGCCTACTGTTTGCTTGACTCAGTTATCTATCTCTTCAATCTATCTGCATATCTCTGCAATCTTTTTGTTTATCTCACTGGCTTTCTTTGTCAGGCTTATATACTAAAAAAGAGGGTGTCTAAAAAACACTGGGACTTTCGCAAGGTTCCTCGATAAGTCATGATCCTTCTAGAAACTCCAGCGCACATGCTCCCAGTATCATATGACTTCCACTGTCATAACAATACTTACCTCCACTGACACTATAGCTATTTCTCAATCTCTAGGGTTTCCACTTTTTGCCAATCTAAGCAAACTCTTGCTCCAGTCTTTTATACCCCACTCAAATGGCCTTGACAAATTTTAATCTACAAATTTCTCCATTAACTTCAATGTGCCCTCTATCTAGGTACTGTATATAAGCACATCATTCAAATAATGTAATCACTTTTTCTCGACAAAGCATTTGGCACAGGTTTCTATAAACAGGAGTGTTGTGTTTATTCATAATTTACATTGAGACTTTGAGCATGGTTTGCATTACTACGGTTATATCTTCGTATATTTATAAATTACTTTAATAATAATAATGATAATTTAAAAACTAACATACCAATGGTTATGTATTCTCAAGTTAATGTTTCTACTACATAGGCCATTCAGCCCTCTCCTCTTTTACCTGTTATCTGGTATTTGTCAATGACCAGGGGAGAGGTCACTCTGTGATATGATCCATTGTGAGATGGACCGGGAGTTCTGAGGCGGCTTTTACAAGTGATTCTTACCAGGTGGAGAGAATTTAGACTCTTTTTTTTTTTCTGGCTTATTCATTTACTAGGTTGGCCTCAACAGATGATCATTTTAATTAGCCACCTCCAGCCCCTTTAGTTGGTTACTTGGGTTTGTGAGGTTTTGGGTGTCTCTCCTATTGCATTGGACTCTACCCCTTCCTTGTTGGCAGCAAGGATGGCAAGTGAGTACTTGGTTTTTCCTCTTTCTTCTGATATTGCTGTTCATGCTGGGAGATTTGCCACTCAGTTACACAATGGGATAGCTAATACTTGTCCCTACGTTTATCGGAATAGCATGCTTTGGTTTATCACAGGATGAAGTATATTTCAATTTTCAATGAATGGACCCCCTTTTTGGACCTGTGGAGATCTCGATTGGAACCTGTGATAACTTTAAACTGATCATAGTTTTCTCGGATTTGTCTTACTCTCACGACTGACCTGAAGTATTTATCTTTGATCCAACTTTTATTGGAAGCCTATTAATGTTCCTCTCAGCAGTTTGAGGACAAGTTAGGGATTTTGGTAACGTCTACCTCAGTCAGATAGTTTTTTCACTTCTTTCTTTGGTTTTCTGGCTGGTTTGTTGTTGGGATTTATTGGTAGATTCTTTGTTTAAAAGTGTGCCATTAAAGTCTTCTGCCCTCAGGGAGTTACTGGAAGCTCCTTTTTTTCATTCCAGGTTGTTTACTGGATTTCCAGAGATATTAGAATCAAGAATTGATTCAGATTGTTTACATTCTTCATTGTCGTGGACTTTTTGCCTTTGGGAGTGTCGGCTCTTAGTTATTCCCAACCTCCTCCTTTGGTTTCCACACCAGAGTCTGTATGTATTCTCAAGGATTTTCAACTCAGATGGACCATCAACAACAGCGTCGGTAACTATCACGTAGGCAGGGGAGCAGTGTGACCACGTTTACATCATTTTCTGGACATATGGAGTTCTATCACCAGGAATCCATGGGTATTACGTGCTCTGAATTCAGGGTTGGACATTCAATTTACATCACCTCCACCTTTATCTGTACAACCTACTGTCCAAAGGGCAGTAGTAGTAGAAGGGTGATCCAGTTCTTCCAAGATTTTATTCCCATTTATTTTTTGTACTCAAAAAGACAGGAGATTGGCAACAAATCATCGATCTGTCCCGACTCAACTAATTTCAGATCCTCCTCGATTTACTATGGAATTCTTTCATAACCTACGATGGAACTTTACTCCAGGGCTATGGATGACCAAGTTCGATGTTACCGACACTTATCTCCATATTCCGATTGCAGAATCTTCCCAGCGGTTTCTCAAATTTATGCACAAGGGTCAGGTTTTGCATTCAGGGTTCTACCTTTTAGCCTTGCATCACCACCTTATGTCTTCTGCAGAGTTGTTCGAGCTTTTTCTTGTCATCTACATTCCTTGGACCTGTACACACATCATTATATGGATGACTGTGTTCTTTTGGCACCATCCTGTCAACTAGCAGAATAACGCTTTCAGAAGCCACAAAAGTGGGCTTCCTAATCAGACTGGAGAAATATATTCTGTCACCAACGCAATATCTTGTCCATCTGAGTGTATTTTTCAAAACTCTTAAGTCGTGTTCAACCAACCATTATCAGGCTTTAAACCATGGAAAGAGCCATCAGGCTTTTACTTATGTCTCCTTCTCCTACAACACGAATGTTTCTTTCTCTATTGGGGACATGGACATCCCTCAAGCCTCTCATTCTTTTGGGACAAGCTCATATGAGGTTCCTTCAGTAATCACTACACGATCAATGAATTGTGCATTCTGATCCTTTGGATGATCTTGTCTCATTACTCAGCAGCAACATTGTCGATTGCGAATGGTGGTTGGATTGGAACAACACTACTATTGGGATACCCATTCCTCCACCTTGTCCCGAGATACATCTGTTCACAGATGCATCTCT
This sequence comes from Limulus polyphemus, assembly GCF_000517525.1. Taxonomy (NCBI): domain Eukaryota; kingdom Metazoa; phylum Arthropoda; class Merostomata; order Xiphosura; family Limulidae; genus Limulus; species Limulus polyphemus. The sequence continues at coordinate 136,638 of NW_013667623.1, forward strand.
TCAAGGATGGGGAACTTATCTTCAAGGTCAGGAGTTCCAGGGTATTTGGACGGAAGTCGAATCTACCCTCCCTGTTAACATTCTCTAACTCCTTGAAGTACACTGGGCAATGTTTCAAGGTCCGTCTCTCTTGAAGGGAAAAATTGCCATGTTACATTCCGAAAATTCCACAGTGGTATATCTGATTTTTAGTCAAAGAGGCCATGTTTCTGTATCTTGGATCTTCTCTAATGGATCATTCCTATTGTATTAGTCTTTTAGCATGTCATGTTCCAGAAGTGATGAATTTAATTGCAGATCACTTATCTCGATCCAACCAGATTCTTCCGAGAGAATGGAGTATACATCACAAGGTTTTGCAGTGGATTTGCTCTCAGTTTTGGTCTCCAATACCTCATCCTGAAGCATTGACAATAGATGTTTTCAGTCAGGACTGGACAGGTTTCCATCTGTATGCCTTTCTCCCTATTAGGCTATGGTCCTGGTTTCTGATTGGAGTTTGCTCCACTCCATATCGAATTATTTTGGTTGTATTATATTAACCAGTTCAAACATGGTTTTCGATTTGTACAGGCATGTCCTCCTCTACCTCTTCCACATTGATAGTCTCTAAGACAACCTCGATCAGACATTCTCCATTCAGGTATTTGGAAAATCAGTTTTCATGCTGAGAAGTTATGCAGTTCTTTGCCCAACATAAAGGTTTAACTTCTACTGTTTCTCTGTACTTAACTAAATCTTTCCATAGGCCAAGCACAATAAATGGAAATGGAATACTTATTATCAGTGGTGTTTTCAAAGGAATTTTAACCCTCTTCATCCTAAAGTATCTACCATATTATGTTTTATGACTTGGGTATTTGAGAGGGGTCTTGTTTTGTTTATGGCATTCTTATCCACTATTTTTAGGTATTCCAAATATCAGAAGGTTTTTTGAATCCTCAGTTCTATCAGGTCTACTAAAAATCCTTCGTATTCTTCGACCCAAATGGCCTTTTCAATTACCAAATTGGGATTTTACAACTGTTTTACAAGTTTTGTCTCATCTTCCTTTTGAGCCCTTAGTTTTTTGTTCTTTGTTTCAATTTTCTCTTAAATTGTATTTTTTGTGCTTCAGACTCATCATCATTCCACATTTATCCTGTTTACCCCAAAAGGTTCTTTCTGTCCATGACTCTGACAGCTAGGGAAAGTGAAAGATCCTTATCACCAATCCATTTGCCAACTATTCTTCATCTTTATGATCACTCCAATCCTGACTGTTTGTTATGTCCTGTTAGGGCCCTCAAGTGTTACATAGCTTGTACTAACTCATTTTGAGGTAGTAGGAATCATTTGTTCCTTCATTGAAATCTTTCTTTTTCCCTTTACTTATCTCCCAATACCTTAAGGAGGTGACTTCATAAGTTGATTCACATGCCTATAATGGATTATCGTTACAGGAGATAGATCTTTGCGTGTCACATCTCACTAGATTTGTCATATCTCTGTCAATAGCTGCCCAGTTAAATTTCCCTCTGGAAGACATTGTGCAGTCTGGTATGTGGATTACTCCTAATACTTTCCCATCTCATTCCTTACATGATCTGCCAGTTTCCTCTTCTGAAGGTCTTTGACTAACCCCTGTAGCTATTTTGACTGCATTTGTTAGATTTTCACCAGAGGTATTTTCCTCAATCATATACTCTTTTGTTTTTCAGGGTCCCTTTATTTTTCACTGTATCCCACTCTGTGGCAAGTGTTGCCCAGGCAGGTATGCTTTCTTTTTTCAATTCCATACAAGCAAACACTTTCACTATAATTACTACAGCTTGGGAGTCTTTACCACCCAAGTTTCCAGTCACTGGGATGGTGAACAGAGGTTTTTATTCCAGAGTGTTCAAGTATGTTCCACTACTCTTGGAGAAGAAGACAAAGTTTGGGGCCCTCTTACTCGGGTGCTAGGATGTTTTTCCCAGATGTCAGTAAGAGTGGCACCAGCCTCTGCATGAGCCTACTCGTTCAGATTTGACACAAAGCTGTCTGGTTGGGTGCTGCATGGCCCTTCTCTTTGATCAATGTCGGTTTATATTGTTCACAGAAGGAGGTCCACTATTTCCTCATAATTACGAACACAATGTGGTCCCATCCTAGGTCCTTGGTTGAGCACAGGTTCCATGTCCTCTCCATAATTCCAGGGGCAAGCAGAATACTCCTTGCCCACTTGGTTGGGGAGTGAGTATGGCATACATGATCCCGTCATTCTGAGCCTGGTGTGTTGCCTTTTGGACATATTCAGGTGGAGGAGAAAGTTTGTCCACTTCAGTGTTGCTTTACTTTCTCATCATGATTCCAGTGGTGTGAAACACATCACTCTATGGCTACAGGTTGGGATCCAATCAAAAGTATATATAATATTGCAGTCCAATAGCCCTAGCCACAGATGTGGGATATATGTACCGTGGCCCCTTAATTTCAACCCAGAGTTGTGGCACCTCGGCTCTGTGGCTAGAGCTGGCCTATACTGAAAATTACTTCTATTTCACCTTTGATATGGGAACTCTGTTCTTGGTGAAGAGCATACTTATTCTGGATGTAGTGCGGTTCCCCCATTCTTGTACCATCTTTATCTTGGTACAATTCTGTTCTATACAGATGCTTTCTGTATGGTTCATGCCTGCACCAGCACCTTCACCTTCTCAACGTGGGATTCTAGCTATAGTGTCAGCGGAGGTAAGTATGTTTTGGAAGTTAACATTTTCCTAAACTTAAAATGTATTTCCAATAATACTTTCCTCCGCTGACACTCTTCTGCCCTACCTCCCCACTAAAAGTCGGTTTATGTCTCAAAAAAAAGATTACATTATCTGAATGATAATGATACTTGTATATGGTACCTATATTGAAGGGGCATTGAAGTTGGTGGAGAAATTTGCAAATTAAAATTTGCCAAGAGCATTTGAGTGGGGTAAAAAAAACTGGAGCAAGTGTTTTCAGTGCGTAGATAGGCAAAGAGTGGAAACCCTGAAGATTGAGAAACAGTTATAGTGTCAGCGGATGTAAGTATTATTGGAAATACATTTTTAGTTTAGGAAAATGTTAACTTATCACAGCAGGACAGCTTTATGTAAATGAATGATTGAGTTACAACCATCATACAAATGAATTACAAACACACCTTGTACAGTTCACCTACTATGATATTGACTATAATGTGAAATTTTTTTTATTTCAGTTTTGTTATCTAACCTAATAAGTTCTAATTTTTACATCTTAGTAATTATTTATAACAATAAATAAAAATTATACATAAAAACAAGAAATTTAGTACTTACACAATCAAACTTGGTCTTTTTGCTGTCAACAGAGGAAACACTGCAGGCCTACTTTTTTATAATATTGTGATGGTCGAAAATAGATATAGAATGTCCTGAAACTACTATAAATTATCTGGCTTCCTAACTAAATAGGTTTAAATAATTTCATTAGCTGCTCCAAGCTCAACAACAACTATCATACATTAACAGCCTGGGGTAAAATGTCTACAGATGCATGCCAAAAAAAAATAAACATCAAAAGATTTTTGTAGAGGACAAAATTCTCTCTATTGGTTATAAAAATGTCTATAAACGGGCACATGGTGTAGATGAGTTTTTTGAAAACTATGGCAAGATGGGAAGAGCCTCAATTATGGGTGTCACAAATGTATTTATACTTAACTAGTTTAGTAAGGTGAATGGTTTAGATTTTAGATTTTGATCTGTCAATATCTATAGTTTAAGCTTCTGATTGATTGGTTTCTCTGACAACCTTACAAAAGGCAATGGAGAGAACCTAAAATGAGAGAATCAGAGGAGAGATACATAATATGACACACATCAGTCAAGATTAAGAAATTAAAACTTAGATGATATAAAACATTGAATTTTATGCTACTTTTATTGATATATGTTTATAATAAACTTGTAAAAGTAAAACATGATATGCATTTTGACCCCTGCCATATGCATAGGATTAACCTATCAAATACTTGTAAGGAAATCAGTTTACCTGGTAATACTATTGAAATTAAATACATTTTATTTTGTGTGTGTGTGTGTGTGTGTCACTTATGTTATTTGAGGACCTTGTAAGCAAAAAAGGCATAGACCCACAAGCAATTTCATGCATTAACAGTCTTAAAAAAATCTTGTATGGTCCATATGAATCTCTTTGGTAATTCTAGGATTAATGGTCAAGAAATGGCTGTCAACTACTATTTTTGTTTCTGCAACAAAATCTTATTTTTCTTGTGAATAGTTGAAATTCTAGTGAAGCCTGTTTGTTCTGTATGTTCATTTCCTTAAAATTATGGATACTGTATTAAACTCA
>NW_013667623.1:141204-142799 GCF_000517525.1 Limulus polyphemus
AATACTTCTAACTAGGCCGTTCTGGCAGAATAATAGAAGATAGCTCTTGTGTCATCACCAGTGTATTACTTGGCTAGTAAATAAGTTTGAAAACTATTTATAATTTGTATCACTTTTGGAAACTTCAATATATATATATATATATATAATTTGGAATTAAATTAGTATTGTTATGAAATATGTCTCTATGTACAGTGCCTTGCAAAAGTATTCACCCCCTGCAAAGATTCTACATTTTATTGCCACCTGAGCTTGCAATCATGAAACATTCAAATGGGACTTTATATTTAGAATCTAAACAATCTACTACAAATTGAGGAAGCTAAAAAACTGCTAATATGTAAGTAAGTAAGATTTTCAAAGAAAATTAGAATATTCTTAATTGCATAAGTGTTCAGCCCCTTTGCTACGGCAACTCTAAATTAGTTCAGGTGCAGAAGATTAGTTTGAAAGGTCACAAAGTTAGTGTAATGGTCTCTGTCTGTGTGTAATCAAAGTAGTTTAACTTGAATTCAAAGTAAATGTATCTATTTAATCCACAACTCGCATAGTGATACGACAAACCAACCATGAAGACCAAGGAGCTTTCCAAACAAGTCAGGGATAAACTGGTAGAGAAGAACAGATCAGGAAAAGGTTACAAAAAAATTCCAAGTTGCTGATTATCCCTTTTTACTATAGTAAAATCTATCATTAAGAAGTGGAATGTGCTTCAAACCACCCAGGTCAGGCTGCCCATCCTAACTAAGTAGCCAGGCAAGCAGGAAACTGATTAGGGATGCCACTGTGAAGCCAATAGTGACTTTAAAAGATTTGCAAAGTTCCATGTCTGAGATTGTAGTCAGTGCTCAGACATCGACAATATCCTGGTCCCTACACAAAGTTGGCCTGTATGAGTGAGTGGCAAGAAAGAAACCATTACTGAAAAAAAAAAAAATCATTTTAAATCTCATATGGAGTTTGCAACAAAGCACGTAAATGATACTGCAGAGATGTGGCAGAAGGTTTTGTGGTCAGACAAAACAAAAATTGAACTTTTTGTTCTAAATTCAAAGCATTATGTCTGGCTCAAGCCTAACACAGCACATCACCCAGTCATCACCCTCCCAACTGTCAAGCATGGTTGTGATAGCATCATTTTATGGGGATGCTTCTCATCAGCAAAGTCTGGGAAGCTTGACGGGATTGAAGAGAAGATGGAAGGTGCAAAGTACAGATGAATCCTAGAGGAAAACCTGCTTGAGTCAGCAAAGAATCTAAAACTGGGTTAAATTTATTTTTCAGCAGGACCGTGACCCAAGGCACAAAGCCAAAGCCACACTGTAGTGGTTTCAAAAGAAGAAAGTGAATGTCCTGGAGTAACCCGGTCAAAGTCCTGACTTGAATCCAATGGAAAATTTATGGCAAGACTTTAAGATTGCAGTCCATCAACGATCCTCAACAAATTTGTCAGAATTGGAGCAATTTTGGCAGGAAGAATGGACAAAATTACCCCATCTCATTGTGCAAAGCTGGTAGAGGCATATCCAAATGGCTCACAGCAGTAATTGTCAACAAGTACTGATCAAAAAAAAAAAAAAAAAAAAAAAAAAAAA
>NW_013667623.1:142850-158321 GCF_000517525.1 Limulus polyphemus
CAGGAAGAATGGACAAAAATTACCCCATCTCATTGTGCAAAGCTGGTAGAGGCATATCCAAAATGGCTCACAGCAGTAATTGTCACCAAGTACTGATTTAGGGGGACTGAATACTTTTCCAATCAGCAGATTTCAATTTATATATTTTCTTTGCAAGTAATTTGTACCTTAAACCATTATGCCAAAATTAAATGCTTTTAGAACATTGAGGAAGGTAGCTGTGGTTGTTTGTCTTCCATTAAAACCTTTATAAACTGATTCTGTTAATCTAACTAGGTGGTCTGAGGTTTGTCTATTTTTCTTGCCTGCATTTTGATTATTGTTTAGGATCTTGTTTACTTCAAGGTAACAGTTGGTTATAAGTTTTCCATTAACTTTTCTAATGTGTTAAGTAAGCTAGTAGGTCTATAATTACTTGGGTTACTTCGGTCGTTTTCTTTCTTGAGTAACACTTTGATGGTAGCTGATTTCCATATACAAGGGTAATATCTGGAAAGTAGTGATAAGTTATATACTGCGGCTAGATGTTCTAAGATCGGGTCAGAGAGGTGTTTAAGGATTATGTTGTTGATTCCATCTTCTCCTGGTGCCTTACGTTTGATCTTCTTTAAATTTAGTTTTATTTCCATGAGTGATATGGGATGTGTGAATATATTACAAGGATGATTATTTTGCTGCACAGAAGTCATGAATCTTGGAGTGAAAATATCTGGATTATTGGCTACTTGATCATTTATGTGACTAAAGTGTGATGCATCAAATGATGCTAGGTTGGGTGTTACAAATGTGTTTCAAAGTATTGGGTGAATAGTTCTGCTTCTTCATTACTGGTTGAAGCTATCACATTATTATATTTAATTGTGTTAAGGCTGTTTTTAGATTGATTGTTAGTGATTGATTTAAATTTACACCAAAATACCACTAGGTCTCACTGTGAACTGTCTATAGACATACAGAATCCATCCCAGTTATCATGTGCAAGTTTCCTGATATTGGGATTTATATTACTAATCATGGGTTTTAATGTGGGGTCACTAGTATGGATGAAATCATGTATAAGTTGTCATCTGCTAATAATTAACTGGTAAATTTCAGGTAAGTTTCCATGGATTCATGTTGGGGTTACATGATTTACTGGGTACTGTTTCCTTTATTGCTTCAGTTATTGCATTTGTGATCTCGCTTGCATAATTATCTATTTCAGTGTGATTAGTGGCACTGAGTCTGGTTTCTGGTAAGCATTTAGCAATTTTATTATTCAGTGTTAACCAATCTGCTTGTGAATAATCATAAACAAGTGGTTGTTGCTGAGAAATATTCCTGTGGTGGTGATACATGGTAAACAAGGTGGGGTTATGAACCCCCTCCAATGTTGTTATGAATTTGAATTATGTGTGTGGTTGGTTAATGCAATGGGGACTATTGCTAAATCAAGAATGTCTTGAGACCCACAAAATGTGTGTGTGTGTCATGATGTTATTGTTAATTGTTACTAGACTGTTATCCTCTAAGAATATATGTAAAATTCTACCATTAGAGTTAGTGATACGACAATTAAAATCAGTGTGCTTGCAATTCAAATCTTCGACTATTATGGTATTGTGAAACTGGTTATATGTACTTTAAAAGGTGTTAATGTCGGGTTTGTTGGTGGGAGAGACTTAAATGTTAGCTAGTGTTATTGGCAGTGACTTGGAGGGGTGAATTTGGCATAGAATTATTTTGCCAATATCAGGTGTGTGAACATGAGGGAACGTAACTTTGATGAAGTATTCCACAACTACCATTACTTTTAGGTTTATCATATATTTTATAACCAGGAATATTAAAATTACTGTTTTCATTAATGTTTCATTAACACTAATGAAATCTGCATTTAATGTTTTACTTAAATTATATAGTTAAAAGTTTTTTAAATTTAACTCACACTGAATATTTATTTGTATTACGGTAGCCAATTTTAGATATTAAAAACATCACTTACAGTAAAAGTAGAAAAACATAAAAGACTTACCCTTCTTCATCCTGACAGGCTACCCAGTGTCTTTCCAGGATGCAACCAAGGGTTATTGGGTTGCCGAGTTGCTCTGTCTGGAAGTAATAAGCAGCAGCATTGCACACCTTCAATACTACAGCATCTCCTTCGAGGGAGTTACCACATAGTTCAAAGATGACATCTGCTATGATGCTGGTGATCATGGGAAGCAGGTCATCCATATCCACAGGTGACTCCACTAGATTTGTAGGCAGTGACTTGGCTTGTGGCTGTTGTATGGCTTCAGAGTCAGTCTTCAGCTCTTTGGCCTGTGCTTGGTGACAAGTGGCTCGCTGAAGTGTAGGGTCTTCTTGGGGATACTGGTCATTGGAGCAGCAACTGTTGTAAGTTGTTGTGATGTAGTTACAGGCTTGAATTGTGGGCATCCACAGTATGATGTGGCATGCAGACCATTACAGTTCACACACCTTGTCTGGTCACACTGGCTTGTGCAGGCTGCTACCAGGTGAGGGCCTCCACACTGGACACACCAAATGACTGCTGTACAGGCAGTCATAGTGTACCCAAAGCATTGGCACTTGAAGCAGTGGATTAACCTTAGTCCACGGTCCTTGGCTACTTCAATTTGGTGGCAGTTGAAGAAGAGTGTAACTCCTAACGTGATGGTTTCCTCGGCCTTCATGTCTGTCATTGTGAATTTAACCAGCAGTGTGGGGAGTCTGGTATGGGAAGACTTGATGCATTCGATCCTGATCAGGGTAATCTCCTGGGCAGCAAGTTCTTCCTTAACTTCATCTAGGGTGATGTCAAAAGGCACACTGCAAATCACAAGGTCTTTTCCAGGTAGGTGGTCTCTGGTGACGTGGATCGAAAGCTTAGCACTGTCAAGGGCTGAGGCAGGCCATGGCTAGAGGATGGTGGCATATCCTTGCAGCTTCAAACACTTAAGAACAACACCCCCTCTTGGCAGGCATCATAGGTGGGTAAAAACAGTCATTGGGAACAGACGGCACAGTTCCTTGGTGATCTCGTGGATGGCACTAGATATACCCTTGATGACAATGGCTGGTGGCATCTTAGGGGTGGACACTGGTGTGGCAGGAGCAGTGGGATTGGCAGCCTGGACAAAGGCAGGTACAGTGTTAGGTGTACTGGCTATCTGGCATGGGACAGGAGAGGCAATGTTGGCTGGCTGAGTGGTGGTCTGGCCTTCACTTGATTCTGGTGCTGTGGAGGTCTTGGACTTGGTTAGCGAGCTCCTAGGTGTCAGGTCTTCTTCCTCGCTTGAAGAGGATGAAGAATCTGAAGATTCCTGCTCGAAAAAACGAGCAGCAATCCTGGACCTCCATGAGTAGCTGGTACTGGTTAGAGGTGGTCAGCAGTTCTCCAGTGGATAGGGTAGCCATATTCTGGGTCTTCATTGGGTGGTCAGTTGACAGGATTCAAATTCCTGAAAATAAATAACTCAAACAAAAAGATCTTAAGCACTTAAGGTTATAAAAGTATAGAATTACACTAGATTCCTAATAAGGATTGTTTTGATAAGCTGAAATCAGTAGTTTAAGAATAACAACTGCATGGTCCAAAATCTGGGCTGATAATCACCAAAAGAAAAAAGAAGTACCCAATAAACTTTTCAAAATCATGCCAGTCTTTTATACCCCTATATTTTTTGCATCATTGCAGAAACGTGCTGATCATGTGACCACCCTCCACCAATCCCATTATGCCCTCTTTGCTAGTGCAGGTAACTCCCTCTACCCTTGCAGCACAATCCTCACTTTTTCAGTTGGCATTCTCGTGTATAGGTGTGTGTTTTATGTTCTCCATGTAACTGCACAATTTTTAACTGTGCTTGATCACCGATTAATACGAGTTTCAAGTTTCTACTCCTTTGCTTTTGAGATATTTCTTTTTCCGGAATTCTATTTTGTTGATATGAATTCGAGTTTGTTATGGCAGTTGATAATTTTCCTGCCATAAGTAGACAGCGCTTATAACACTAGGCCTCAGTCTCAGGTTTTACTATGTCTGCTGAGAAAGCACAGACTTTCATTCATGGGAGTTTGTGTCGTACATTCAGCCAGCAAATTTTTTCCTTTTAAGATAGGTATTGTTCTTTTTCCCAGGAGATCTGTGGTAAGCTTTTCAGTGTGTATTTCCCACTCTACACAGATATACCCATGTTCAAAATGAGTTTATGTGAGCTCGTGTGTTTGGATGTAATTTCCACACTCGATAATTTACATCATACATGTCTATTCCAGTTAGTGTTGTGTAAGTTTGAATTTTATACTTCTTTTACCATTTAGGTTACTTTAGTTTACAACTTTCATTTAGAGTTTGTTTCTTGCATTAATTTAGTTTAATATTTTACATTTTGTTCACTGTTAATGTTACTTAGTTACAAGTTCCTTTAGCTGCTTGACACCGTCGTCATTTGGAGGAGATCATTCAGTTTGGTATGTAGACAACTTTCTATACTTTCGTCACTCATTCTCTGTACAACTTCTCTGTGTTTTCCTCAGGCAGATATTGCCTTCCTTCTGTGGCAATTCTACACACGTCTTTTCTCCTGTGACTGGGGTAAGTCGACTTTTTTTTCTTTCTTTTATCCTTGATTATATATCATATTTCAGGATCCCACTTGATGGAGGGTGCTGAATTTTATATCTTAGCACTATATCTGTATACTTCCCCAGTGCTCACTGCAGAGATGAGGTGTGTCTGTAAGACCACCAGATGCTTTTCCTGTGGCGTATCTATATCTGTGTAGCACATTTTTTTTATCATTATCTATATATATCTATCTATCCTGAGGACCATTACTCATGAACTTCCTGAGTAAAGCAGATAGGGATTTTTACTGACACGTGATTCTTAAAGTCTGGGTCTTTCTGCTTTTCAAAACTGGGAAATGCAGACACCCCTTGTACTGTCTCTGGTGGGTTGTTCCTCCGGACCCTCCAACACCTGCTTCCCCTGGATGTTTTCTGCCTGAGCAGACTGCACTTGGCGTATTCATATACGGTCCTTTAGCCTTAGCCACGTATTATATTTGTTTCCATCTTATGTATCTTATCCTCTTTACTTGGTAAAGAGCCTACCTGTTCCATTAGTTGCGTTATACCCCACAGGTGTTTCTCATATTTTAATTGTGGCACACCTGCTTTTTTCATAGCAATAGCTCACCACTTGATTACTTGTTTTTGTGCCTTCACCTGCCCCTCCACCTTTCCAATGTGGGATTCTAGCTATGGGGAAGCGGAGTAGTATCATTTCAGAAGTTAACATTTGCTAACACTGAAATGTATTTTCAATAGATACATACCTCCTCCCCACTGATTTGTTGGTGTTTTGTGGTTTGTATATACTAGTTCTCAAAAGTGAGGATTGTGCCACAAGGGTAGAGGGAGCTACTTGTGCTAGTATAGAGAGCACAATGGGATTGATGGGGGGTGGGCATATGATCAGCATATGTTGCTGCTATGATGCAAAAGATATAGGGGTATAAAAGACTGGTGTGCTTTTAAAAAGTTTACCAATGCATAGAGGGCAAATGAAGGTTGAGATAGCGATGGGTGAGAGAGATAAGTACCTGTTGGAAACATTTTCAGTGTTAGAAAGCATTAACTTCCATCAACACAAAATGGTATTTTGTAACCAAAATAAAATAAGAAAAGAAGAAATAAAACTTCTTTAGTCTTTTAGTTTTTCCATGCTTATTACTCTTCTCCAGAATTAAAAATGTAAATATTTGCTTTATTCTGAACATTATGCACTTGGAGAACAGGTCTGCGAACTTTCATTCATCAGTTTGCCTGCTTTTGAATCTAGAGCCCCCTGATGTTTTCCAGAATTTTCAGTAACCCCGGTTTTTGTCCAACAATAGAAAAAAATTGGAGGAAGTATTCTATTTCACAGTGGTATCAATGGGAAGAAGAAAGTTCACTGTGCACACTTTTGTGAAGTATAATTGCATAAAATGTAAAAGCTGCTTTAAAATGGTTTTTAAATCAACCTGTATTTTACCATTAATCTGCACTAAGGTAAGTAATTTCAAAATTTAAGCATGTCAAGTGCAGTAGTGAATGCTGGATTTAATTATAATGTATTATAATCCTAGCATTGGCAGCAAGAAGCATTCAATTCAATCTGTATCTGCTTAGTTGTTTGAAGATATAAATAAATATTTATTCTTCAAAAGCATGCCATATCAGTGGTGAATAAGGAAGAATATTATCTCCCTCAATATGGGCTTGGTCATTTTGACTGACCTAGTAACTACTAGGTATCCATTAAAATATCCATACTATAACTTTAATATAGTAAGTTTGTCTTAACAAAATTTGGCAAGTCTTTAGTAAACATTAAAAGTATTTTGTACACAAAAAATCAGATTTTTTAATTAATCATTTTTACTAAAAATTTGTCTGTTATTTTATATGGAGCTAGAGTGTTGACTAGTCCAAGTGCAACGTGTTTTTCATGTTAAAATTAAAAACAAGTTTTAGCATCTTACAGTTTTCAAACTTCATTTGAATAACTTCAAGAACCTCATAAATGAACCTTGAATGTTGTTTTGTTTTTTCTGTGGAAACTTTTTATTTTATGTTACTTTCTTTACCCTAACTATATGAATTTGATTGATTTGACCAACTTCGTTACCACCCCAAAAAAATAAAATTACCCATTTTTTCTTTCTAGGATAACTGCATGTTGTAACCAAAAATTGAAGTTATTTATCCTAAACAGCTTAAGGCTTGTAACAGTTTAAATCTGTTTCTATTTAATTTTGTTGTTATATTTCCCTTTGAACAATGTCTAACTAATACAAGCTATAAATCACACTACAAATGTGTAGCTTCAATTGTCATGTTGAATGATATAATGCACAAGCTACTTGCAAGCATACCTTGTGGATAAAATTTATTATAATCATTTGTTTTTCATTACCTAATCTAATACACCTCTGATGTTTGCATTTTAGTTAGGTTTGTACACAAAACATACACAAAAACAAGAAATGTTGTACTTATGTTTGTACCCCCCCCCCTTTTTTTTTTTTTTTTTGCTGTCTGCCTGCTAATGAAACTTAAGCCTTTTTTTTGTAATGGAGGTACAAGTACATTGAATAGTTTTTATTAATTTAAAATATGCACTTAACAACACAGAAATAATAACACACACAAAGCAAACAATATCCTAAAACTATTAATTTAGCTGGCTTTCTAACTAAGAAATAAGCATCTTAGAATTTAATTCTTTTAGCTACTCAATCTGAACTCGGTGATACCAACTTTCAATCTATAAGTAAAATAACTAAAGATCTTCAATGGGAACAATGTAACATTAACACCAACTGGTAAATTACAACTTTGTCTAAGTGATGTAATACAAAAAATGTTGGAGAGAGAGAGAATTATTATTAGAAATTCAGACCCATTTAATAAAACTAAACCAAATACTCTTCATTGGATCACTCTTGTTCCTGCCCCTCAGTGGCACAGTGCTATGTCTGCAGACTTACATTGCTATAAACCAGGTTTCGATATTCGTGGTGGGCAGAGCACAGATAGCCCATTGTGTAGCTTTGTGAATAAGTACAAACAAACACTATTGCTCAGCTCAGAACAAGACTGTCATCCAGTGTCACTGCTGTTTCTGGCTCTTTCTTACACAGTCATTCATAAATGTAATACTTTCCAGATACTTTCTACATAATAATGTGTGTAATTTCAGCAGTATCCTGATCTGCTCATTATTTCCATGTGTGAGATACATTCCTTAAAGGTTTTGTGAAACATTAACAATTACAGTGTAAGCAAGCATCTAGGATTGATGTAAAACCCAAAATACATGAAAGCCATCCAAACATACTTGAGAAAAAGGAACTACTTGAGCTCAAATAATATGTAATATGAATGCAGCAAAACGAGTGACTTGACATTATCCATATTTTATTCAAGTGCTGGAAAACTGAATTTAAATTTCATTAGCTTCTAGTTCACCTCATTAAATTTTGCTTATGTAACTTGGTGATGATTTGTAGGTGAATTAGGAGCCAAACCAACCCAAAAATGTAAATTCAGTTTTACAGCACATGAATAGAATGTTACAGTGAGAGTAATGCCAAGTTGTCTTTATTTTGCTATGAGATGTCATATACTTTTTGAGCTAAAGCAGAATTTTGGCTTTTTTTTCCTTTCACATAAGCATTTTTTGATGGATTATCTCTATCAAGTATCTATAGTCTACTAAAACTACATGATGTCCTTAATGTGTCTTCTGGTCCCTCTCTCTCTTAGTCAGAATATGTCTTTGTCATAAATGTAATATCTGTGAAAAGTTTTTGTGCTAAATATTTAATTTATTTATAACATTTTTTAATGAAGCTTTATATATAAGCTTTAAAACACTTGATGTTCAATAAAACTAGAAGAGAAACCCAATAAATAATCCAAGGTACTTCACAAAATGGACTTTCCTTCATAGAAGGTAAATAGCAAATGACCATTGTAAGCATGTTGATTAGTGGTCATTGTACTGCAAGTGAGACATCAAGTGTTTCTAAGAATATAACCTAAGTTATCAAATAGATTTGTGGGAAACAAAGAGTAAGAAAAGTTTTGAAGTGAAATTTGGCCACATTCGAAGAAACTCATAATGTCTCATTTTCAGTACAACTACCAGATAACTGATCAACATGCTTACAATGGTCATTAACCATTTACCCTTATGAAGAAAAGTACACTTTCTGAAATGTCTCAGGTTTGGGGGTTTCTATTCAGGTTGTAAGTTTTTCTGTTGATCCTGCATTCTTCTCAATATCATGAGTACAGATCTGGCCAGCTCTTGATGTTTAACATAATGTTTCTTTGCCTACATTTTTTTTTCTTTACTAGGATACAAAACTTGAGACACGGCTATCCCATTTTATCAACCCATTTTGTTTTAAAATAGTAAATTTCACTGAAGAAGTTGTGCTAGCTGCAGATTCAGTCCAGCACCATTCTCAATGGATTTCACACATTGTGCAACACATCAAAGAACATGGTAAGTTCTAATATAGTGAATGCTTTAAGTGTATTACACTAGTACATTTGCCATCATACCAGCAAGTATCATCCTAAGAATCAGAAAACAACATGTTAACAACATTCATTAGTTTCATCATCATAAGAACCATGTTAAGTATCATCATTTTAGCATAAAAATGCTAAGTTTCAGAAAACAAACTGTAGATGTGACTCACAAATATCATTATCACAGCATGAACTGTGCAGTATCAACAAAATATAGGCTGTAGATAAGAGCAGCATGTTGTTAACAGCATTTCAATATCAACCATAGCAAGTATTTCAAAACTAATGTAGTTACAGTGCAGTTATGATTTTCAGGCTAAATATGATTTTAAGTTACTTAAAGCTATAACATAGCTACAGTACAGACCATTAATTATTGTTGAAATCATATATTAAGATATGAACATTATACAAACAAATGTTATTGTATATCTATCTCTCTATTCTCAAATAAGTGGCATTAAGGTTATCTTAGTTATTTAATTTGTTTGATAATAGTTTTAAAAACAAACTTTTTTTATTCACAGAACTATGGGGGTACTTGGCAGAGTCTGTAATGAAAATTTCTTCTCCTTCTTCACTTGTTTTCAGGCAGCAATCTCTTTATGAGGAAACATAAATCAAAGGTATTTAAGTGTTTTGAACCACATTTAATAACATGTGAAAGTAACACAAGTAATGATTCACTCTCTTTGCTAAAAACTTTAAATACTTCTGGTAATTTCTGATAACAACTCTATAAAGATACATTTACTGTTTGCAAGAATTATAATCAGTACAATGTGTATGTTTTTTTTGTTGTTTTTTCTTCGTGCAACTATTCCAGAGTCTATCAGTAATGTAGTTTTCTCTTTCTCACAGTGATTTTATATATATCTGTTTAAATGTTTAGTAACTCTTGTTTCCTATAATCTTTTTCATAACTTGAGGTCCCCAGTGGGACAGCAGTAAGTCTATGGACTTACAGTGCTAAAATCCATGGTTTGATTCCTTGCAGTAGACACAGCAGTTAGCACAATGTGACTTTGCTTTAAAATGAATTATTACTTGAGTAGAAATCAGGTCAAACTAATTACAAGAATACAAATTTTAACACTAAATGTTAGTTACAATAAAACTTTGAAAATTCTACATTTTTGTGAAAGGATACGTAACAACAGAAATATGCAGTTCTTATTAATGAATCATTTCTAAATATATGTATGTAATTATACATCACAACACACATAATATTGTTGTAGAATCTATTTGTAATGTTTTGTTCACTAAAGGAAGTTTTTACATGATCTGAGAATTGTGTGAAGTCTATAAGTTCCAAGAAAGTTTAAGCTTCTTTGAATCTCAAATTTTCATGAAATAGAGTACAATATAAAAATGCCAGACTGAGCAAGTTATAATTGATTAATCAGTTCATTGTCAGTTAAAGAGTTTTTGTGAAGTAGACAACAAGAGTTAGTGATTGTTCATGATTAATAGAATTAGTAAGTCCATCAGCATTGATTGATTACTGAGGAACATTTTCGGATAAGTGATTTGAACTTCATTTGTGAGTTATGTATACATTAACTTTGAAATTATTTCTGTTGAATCATTGCTTGTGAAGTTAGGCCTGCTGGTAAACATAACATGTAGCCTGTATGTATAAAATGCTTTGAAGAAATAAGTTTGTTTGTTATCCTCAAATGGATTGAATTTGCATTACTTTTACTGAATAATCTAAAAATAGAATAAATTTCAACATTGATGTCAGAAGTGGGATAATTTTGGTGAAAGTAAAATAGAAATTTGATTAAACCATAAGATGAAAAAATGAGCACAAAGTTAGATTGTAAATTTTCTGGAAATCATGAAACTGTGGAAAGAGAAACAAATGGAAAGAAACAGAAAAAATTTTTCAGAAGCCTTGAACTCCCATGTACCTTACATTAAACTGGTTTAACTGCATCACACGTAAATCATCATGCCACAACTTTCCACCAATAAGAGTGCAAGACACTCACCTGATGCATGTGGCTCCCTGTACTCGATTCTACTGAACTATCACTTTTCATTTGGCAGTACTCGTGTCAAAACATTTTTGTAATGCTCCTCAATTATGTTTTTTTTTTTTTTGTTCAACTTCATGATTTTTTGTTGTTGTTATATTCCGAAGTGGATTTTTTTTCTTTGTTTTTCAACAGTTAATGACTTTTCAGATGACTTATTTTCCCAGTTGTTAATTTTTTCCTCATCAAACAATTGTGTATGATTTTTCATTGTGACATAATGAACTTCAAAATTCAGGTTACCATTTCGGAGATAATACCTTCTACTAACATTTACACAGGCTGCAGGTTGGGATGACTTGTCTTTGGACTTATCAGCAATCATCTACCATGAGATTGATCATTATGTGAGTCAGTCTTCTTCTCCTGATCTTGCATTTATTCCTCCTGAACATGCCGAACCTGTACGTGTTGATGAGAATTTTGACAGCTTTTTTTCTCCACCTAATTTTGCCATGTATTCCTGTACCCTACTGTAAAAAGAGCAAGGTCTAATACAGCTTTTTTTAGACATGATTTCTCAGGTATGTTATGTTGTATCCACTTCCCTGATTTTTATGATCCCTGTCTTTATTTGTTACATGATACGTTCTCCTCTCAGTATTTGGTTTTCCCCCCTTCCCCAGACATTATGGTTCATACTGAGCATTTTGTTTCTCAGATGGTTGATGTTGCTAGCATGCCTAGCTCTCTGATTAGCTTGCCTTTGCCTACCATCAGGCTGAATGTCTGTTTCTCAATTCTCAACAGTTAGAATCAATTTTTCCCATGTGTAAGGTGGATCCTGATCATCCTGTTCAATTTTCCCACCTTCATCTTACCCTATTGACTCTCGTATGGTACTTGTCTACCTTCCACCTTCTTTCTGAGGTAATCCACAGAGATCCTGAGGGGTTTTTCAGGGATAGTCTCTCCTGATTACCTCCACGTTGGCACATTTGTCTTCAGCTCTAACCTTCCACATGTGGTTTCTCTGTTGTTGGAGGAATGCTGCTTTGTCCCAAGTTCATTTACTGCCTCCTTATCTTCAGGACTTACATATGGCCCATTTTCTACAGTAGTATGTTTTTGGTAATATTCCTGAGACTTTGGAATGCCATGTGGAGTCAGTGTGACAACAAACTATCCTTTCTTCTTTAGTGGATCATTTGTCTCATTCAAAGAATAAACATGCCCATATTACTGTTTCCCATCCAGCTCCTTAGCTGTTCCTACCTCTTCATCTCATCATTTTATTCGATGCAGATGGACACATCATCAACAGTACTGGTGACTACCCATTAGGTTCCAGTTCAATGTGGGCTTGCTTGACTGATTTTGTTTCCCTTTGGCAACTTTTTGCCACAGATCTGTTTGGTATTCAGATGTTATCCATTTTTTTTCCACCTCTATTGTCTCAGATACCCATTTCTTTTTCCATTGCCTCGGGATCCTACCACCAGTCAACATCTGTCTAAGGCAGTACAAGATCTTTTCTCCCAGCAGGGCATTAAACCTGTCAATCATCCTTCTCCAGGTTTTTATTCCAGGCTATTTGTGGTACCCAAGAAAACCAGGGACTGGTGGCCTGTGATCAATTTGTCCCACCTCAATCAAGATGAGTTTTTTCTCTGGGTTTGTGGATGACCAAGGTAGATGTTGCAAATGCTTACCTGCATGTCTCAATATCTCGTCAGTCGAGGCACTATCTTTGGTTCGTTCATCACAGGGTAGTTTATCAATTTTGTGCTCTGCCCTTTGGGCTTGATTTGGTCCCATATAGCTTTTGTCAGGTGGTCAAGGCTTTTGCCCAACATTTGCATGCTCGGAGGTTGTACTTCCATCATTACATGGAGGACTGGCTTCTGCCCATCACACTCATCTGCTGCTCCTGGGGGCAGCTCGTGTGGGTTGGTTAATCAAATTGGAGAAGTCATTCATTATACCTACCCAATATCTTTTCCATTTGGGTGTCTTTTTCAACACCTATCTCATTTGGGCCCAACTTTCTCATCTTTGACTCTGATGGAGCTTTCAGTTCTCTATGCCCTTTGTGCTCCCTCTCTTACAGCTCGTGAGATTCTATTGCTTCTGGGGATGTGGTCTTCCATGGAAGCCCCACTCCCCTTGGATCAAGTGTCTATAAGGTCTCTCCAGTTGGCTCTGCACGACCAATGGAATCTTACATGGGATCCATTGAAGGCTTCCTCCTTCCCTTATAGGCGATCTGCATTGGTGGTTGGACAAGACTCACACGTCGGTGGGTATTCTGTTCCCTTGTCTGGATTTGCATATCATCATGGACTCTTCCCTTCAGGGCTGGGAGGCATGGAATGATCAGCAAGAAGCTTCAGGTCGATGATTTCCAGCCGAAAGATCATACTATATCAACATCTTGTTTCTTCTGGCTGTATGTCTTGCTTTGGATCATTTTCCAGGAATCGTCTGGTCATGATCCAATCTAATATTTCTACAGTGGTGGCTTAAATCAGTCACTAAGGATACACCTGTTCTTGTTCCTTTTATGGTCAAACCTTGGATCTCCTTTTTTGGTTCCACACGCTTAGTATTTTTATTATTGTGTGTCATGTACTAGGTGCATTCAATCTTGTTCCAGATCATCTTTCCCCTTCCGACAAAGTTTATCAGATGGAGTGGTCTCTCGAACCTCTTGTTTTCCAGTGGCTATCCCTTCAGTAGGGTACTTCTTACCTGGATGCATTTGCCACATCCCTCACTACCTAGTTACCTCTGTTTTGGTCTGTTTACTCCTCCTATTGCTATGGCTGTCAATGCATTCAGTCAAGATTGGACCATCAAATATCTGTATGTTTATCCTCCCATCCATCTTCTTCACGGGTGATTTCAACCATCCACACTACTCTGTGTCAAGTCCTTCTGATTGCTCTATACTCCATCTTCAATCTGCCCCTTCATTACCTCTTCTTCTTACTCCATTCCTTCTATATCAACCTCAGTCACCAGCATTTCTTCCAGCCTTACATATTCTCCATCTTCACACCTGGTTTTATCCGGTCCCTGGTTAGGAGATCCGGTTTGTCCTGGTACGTCCCTTCTTTTTTTGCTTGTTCCAATCGCCCTTTCTCTAGGGGTGTTTATCAACATAAACTCTGGGTTGAGGGTTTTCTGTTGATCGACCCACTGTTTCTCGCATTGCAATTTTCTTACTTGGCTTTTCGATCGGGCGTATTCTGTCTCATCGATTGTGGGTTATTGGACTACCTCTTCCACCCTTTCCCTATTGTTGTGCTCCTTCTGAATTTGTTGTCCACATCAGTGTGCAGTCCTTCTGAATTTCGATGTTATTGTGGTTCTTCACTGCCTCACTTTGCCACTATTTGTGCTGATTGTTTCATTCATCTCTTAAAACTTATTTCCTTCTTTTATTAGCCTGTGGATGTCATCAGTCAGATATATTTGCCATCATCATTTCGCATACTCTATATCATTGTTCTTATATTCTCCTTTATCCAAATCTGTCTTTCCTTCCCAAAATGTCAGTGGCTCGGGAGGGTAAATCCTCCTTCTCGCCAATTTTCCTTCTTCCATTTTCATCTTTATCCTCTGTCAGATCTGGTTAGGCTACTATGTCCTGTTCGTGCTTTTCGTTGTTATGTTGCCTGCATGGCTTCCTTCTGTGGTGCCTGTTCCTGCCTATTCATTCCTTGGCAGACATCCTCTGTTTGTGTCCTTTCTTCTTCCACCCTGACCAATTGGATTTGGCTTTTAATTCGATGGGCTTATTCTTCCTTATCTTCTTTTTGTTCCAGGTGCCTTCTCCATCAGATCAGGCACCTTATATTTTCCCTGGTGTCTCATTTCCATCATCTATTGGAATAAATTCTTCAGGCATGTGGACTGCCCCACATACTTTCATATTACACTATCTGTATGGAATTTCCATTTCTTCATTTTCGGGTTATTGTCTCCTGCTTATAGCCATTCTTCGGACTTTGGTGAGACTGTGACTGGGTAAGTTATATTTTATATATATATATATATATAAATCTCTTTCAGGGGCTTTTACTGTTGGGATCCAGCTCTGTGGCAAGTGGTACTTGACCAGGTATTCTTCTCATAGTCAAATCTGCACTGTCAGGCCATGTTGACTGCATATTACTAATTTGCATGGCCATAAAATGCTCACAGTTGAGATAGGGTGTTCCACAAGATTGCTTGTAGGTTTTTCCTTGCAATATATATGCCTCGTTAATATGCCCGTTCTGGACCATACTCATCCATGGAATTCATGGGTAAAGCATTTTCTTACAGTGGAGTATGAGAGTCCTTACCACTTTTCATTTCTAAGCCACTGATCATTCTGTCTTTCCCCAGAATAAATTCT
>NW_013667623.1:158367-161922 GCF_000517525.1 Limulus polyphemus
CGGGTTAATATGCCTGTTCCAGACCGTACTCACCCATGGACTACCTAGGTAAAGCAGAAGGGGATAGCTGCCCATCCCTGCCATGCCGTAGATTGAATAAAACAGATGTGGTCTGCTTTTAAAAATGTGGTTTTCATGGTCACCCATTGCACTGTCTCAGGTGTTGTCATTTCTCCGGACTCTCCAGTGCACTTTCTCCCTCCTTTTCTTCCAGTGGAGTATGAGAGTCCTTACCACTTTTCATTTCTAAGCCACTGATCATTCTGTCTTTCCCCAGAATAAATTCTTAAGAAATATATTTATCTTGACAAATCAAAATAGAACCTCTGTTCTCATAAGTATTTAAAAACTCATCTAAGAAAAGTACGTCTTCACACAGTGTCATTAACTAAAGATTAGTATCAGCAAAACATGTGTAACCAATATCAGAACACATTACCAGTAAGAACAATATTAATCGACATGGGCATTCATTCAATAAAAAGTTGATCAGCATCATCATATACTTCCTCTAAAAAATATGACCAGTACAAACTGTGACTAAACTTTACCTTGACTAGTATGAACAAAACTAATAACAGCAAAGATGTAAATTTTATCTTTTGCTTTCTTGGTCAAGGAAACTTCAAGGGATTTCATTTTAAAGACAAAAAACTGAGAAAAGGTAGCGAATTTCATGCTATTCGGGGATGCTTCAAGGATACTAATGGTAAAAAAAAAAAATTATCATTACCACTAAAGAAAAATTACATACAAGTTAATTCTGGTACATTTAGTATGTCATTATATGTATTTTATGTAGAAACAATATTTTATCTTCATCAATCATTTTTACTTACCATTAATTGTCATGGAATGTGAAGGCAGTCATAATACACTCTATAAAAAGTAGTTAGGCTTCTACCATGGGCTTTCGAAAAATCGTCATTTTTTCTTCCTAAAACTAGGTCATGGAGGATTGTTGTACTACAGCTTAAAAGCTTTTAACTAATTACTATTTAGAAACAGGCTATTTTCATTAAAAAGTTATTTTGATCATAAAAATTTGAGTGTTTTAATATAATGGTCCCCATATTCCAAGATGTACAAGGAAGCATAATACCCTGGGTATATTACATCATTGACATATTTGTTTAGGAAAGAACAAAAACAAACATTTTAATTATTTTGATCAAGCTTCGAGGTTCAAAGATAAACAAAGCTACGCAGTTCTGGTGAGTTTTTCTTTCTGTTTGGTATCTGTAGTTATTCAGTTAGGTAATAAAAATAACTAATAATTATGTAAAAAACAGTTTATCAGTAATTTTGTTTTAATTTCTTGTAAATCAAAATATATATAATTAAGCATTGTCTATGGCACACAGTGTCATGATGCAGAGTATAGCTTAAACTAGGGTTGTTGACAGGCTATATCTCCAAGAGAGAGGTAGAATATCACCAGTGACAGTTTAAGAAAACCCATATAAAACAGAAGATGGATGACAATATCAGGAATGTAAAGATAAGAACGTGTTTTGAAAAAAATCTAATTGAGAAAATATTAAAATATAGAATGTTTTATTGACAATAACTAATGATATGGCACATATAAGGGTTTCCAAAAATACAGCACTATTTGTTATCCATGAATCATTATAGAAATAACTGAACTTGCACTAGTAAATATATGAATGCATCATGTTTACCTGATAATCTATAATTAATGCAGGAAAATTTGCAGAGTTACCAATACTCTCCCATTAAGAGTTGAGGCACATTAATATGTGTTTGTTCTCTCACTTACATGCATTAGTAAAAAAATATCATTTTGGTCAAATTACAGCTTTCTATAATGCATTGTGGGTTAGTTTGCCAACTGAATTCAGGTCAAAATCAGCATCGCAATCGTCTTGGAAATGCACCATTTTGCTTTGTTGAATATTAAATTTTCTGCCCCCGGAGACCCCTAGAAAGTGGCTGCCTTTGGCTCTATGTTTGTCAAGTAACAAACAAGATGCTAGGAACAGGAAAGCATAAAGATTGAAGGTAAAGATGAGAATGTGCTGCTTGACAGAATTAGATTAATAGTTTTTGTATTACTTTGAAACTGTGAACTTTCAGACCATGGTATGCTCTTAAGATTGAGATATTAGTTATTATAGATTGTGTGATACTAGTATGTTCAAGTATAATTGATGTGTTAATGTGTTTTTCATAGTGTCTAAACCCTAGGGCCATACCAAAATAAATATAATGTGAGTACTTCTAGTAAAAGTTTTATTTAATAGCTGGTTTTACTTCATGTAGTAAGGAACATTATGTAAGACCAGATTAAAACTTCACACTTAATTGGTGTAATTCTATTAAGCAGTATCACTTTCAGTGACTAACATGTTTGCATACATTTGTGTCTGTGACATTTACCATAGCCCCTACAAGTATGATTCTATATCATTAAGCATTGGAATAATGCAGTTTTAAACAGTGTGAATGTTTATTAGCAGGTGTGATTCTGCGTATGAAGTGTCCTGTATGTATAATTAGAATGTACAACTTAGTTTTTCATAAGTATAGTCTGACATTCTTGTGAACAAATAAAATTTGCATAAACCTGAAAATATTTTCAGTAAAGCGATTGACTGATAAGTATATGGTCACGTTTATTTTAAAGTTTTCAATACTTTTGATATAGATTAACTTAATAAACACAGTTTCAAAGCAAGTGCAAAAATAATGCAATATGCTTTGGATGATTTCATTAATTTGTGCAGTTGTTTTATAGATGTAAGAAATTTGAGTTTACTGCAGTGTAGGATTAGAAGCTGAACGTTTTGTCTATTTTTTTACATGTATGCACATCAGAAAATGCTGCTTTAGTATATATTTAATCTAGGAAAAGTTTACGTGTTAAAAAATATTCCATTTTACATGAAACATGTTCCTTCCATGTATTAAAAGTAGAAACATAATAAGCACAAATTTTAAAAACTGTAGTGTTGTTCGTGCCATAATATTGTTTTGGTGATTTCATTTAAAATTACAAAGTGTGCTTAGTATGCAGTATCTTAACCAAATGGATAAAGTGCCTTTGTTGTGTATTTTGTGATAAAGTGTTAATAATTACAGAACAGTGTGACCAATATATTTAAACTTTGTAAGATGACATTTTGGCAAACTGTGACTCTTAACATACAGCCTGTCTTGTCTTTATTAAACGATATGTTACTAATGCATAGGAACAATGTCAGTTCAAAATGTTTAACAAAAGGCATGAGAATGTGTGGTGGTTTTTTCAGACAATGAAATAAAACATGAATGTTTTTCATAATACTCTGACTATTCGTTAAAACTGATTTTAAATAATATGATATTCCTTTTCTTGGCCATTTAAACAAACGGAAACTATGCTCATATACTTTTAATATAGCATAAAGTCACTATTTATACGTTTTTTGCTGGGATTGTTTCACAGTAGTAATTATTTTTTACAGCTAACTTAAACAAGACTGAATAGCCTTGCAGCTTTAAAAAATATGCAGTGACTTGGTGTTTTAGATTATTACTTTTTCTTAAGTC
>NW_013667623.1:162161-164996 GCF_000517525.1 Limulus polyphemus
AGTACATGTCCTGCAAATCTAAGCCTTCTCTTATTAACAGATTCTTGCAGGTCCCTTTGACCTGCCCTTCGCAAAACTTCTTCATTTCTCACATGATCTCTATATGATATTTTTAAGATCTTTCTCAAACATTTCTGATGGAATACATTCACCTTATTCTTCATAGCTGCTGTTCTTCTCCAGGTTTCACTAGCATACAAGGCTGTAGGTATTACGATGGCGGAGTATAATTTTATTTTAGTCTCTTTTCTGATGGTGCTCGAATTCCAAATAGGTCGAAGCCTATTGAACACACCTGTAGCTCTATTAAGTCTTGCTTGAACATCAATGTCTGATTCTCTGTTAGCCGCTATCTTACTACCCAAATACACGAAATCTTGTACATCTTCAATCTCTGATCCTTCAGTCTTTACTGCCCTGTCCATATTGTGTCCAACTGTCATGGTCTTAGTTTTCGTAGCATTTATTCTAAGCCCAACTTTTTTACCAATCTCTTGTAAATTCCTTGTCATATCTTGGATGTTCTGTCTATCTTTCCCAATTAAAGCGATATCATCTGCAAAGTCCAAATCAGTTAAGTTCCATCACCCCACATTATCCCATCACCAACATTCATCGCTTTTTTCATGACAAAATCTACCACCAAAAGAAAGAAAAAGGGAGATAACACACAACCTTGTCTCACTCCACTGTATATATTAAAGTACTCCGTGGTCCCAATGTTAGTTTTTACACAACTACTGGAGTTTTCATAAAGACTTTTGAATATGTTTATACATTTTTCTGGTACACCATATAGTCCCACAATTTTCCACAACATTTCTCGATGGACACTTTCAAAGGCTTTACGGATAAAGTTTAAGTTCATTTGACCTTTAAATTCTAAAGTTTGTTCTATGATGTTTCGTAAGATAAATATCTGTTCAGTGCATGATCTTCCGCTTCTGAATCCAGCCTGTTCTTCCCTTAATAAGGCATCTACTTCATCTTTCAACCTTTCTAATAATATATAACAAAAAGCTTTACCAGGTATTGATAGTAAAGAAATTCCTCTCCAGTTGTTACAATCACTTAGGTCTCCTTTTTTTCGGAATAGTGACAATCACACCCTGACCTCATTCTGATGGAATAGTTTCCTGTCGCCAAATCTTGTTAAAAATATTTATTAACTCCAGTTCCAACGCTTGACCTCCGTTCTTCAGTAATTCAGGTTGCAACTCATCTAACCCTGCTGCTTTGTTGTTTTTCAGATTTTGCAACACTCTTCTAGCTTCTTCTAGAGATATGTCATTTAGGTTTACATTCAAAATTGCTCCGACATTTTCATTAGATAAGTCTAACAAAATATCAGGTTCACATTGGTTCAGGACTTCATTAAAATGTTCTTTCCACCTTTCCAGTTGTTCTCTTTCCGTAGTCAGTCTCGTGCCATTTTTTGCTTTAATAGGTACACCTCCACTACTTTTAAAACCAGATGTAAGCTCTTTTGTTATCTTATATACAGTTTTACTATCACCTCTATCTGCAGCTTCCTGTGCTTCATTCCCTTTATCTTCAATCCATTGATTCTTATCATTCTTACACCTCCTTTTCACTTCTCTATCTAGTTTGTTATATCACCCAGCTAAGTCACCATAATCCTGTCTAGTTGCTGCTTCTCTCAGTTGCTTGACCCTTTTCCTTTCATCAATCACCGTCCACGTACCATCACTAATCCACCTTTCTCTATTGGTTCATCTTCTTCTACCCAGTACTTCTTCGGCCACTTCATGAATGTTATTTTTAAAACCTTCCCAATGTGTCTCTATGTTCTCTAGATTTTCAAGGACTTCGAATTTATTATGCAACTTAAGTTGAAACTCTTCTGCCACCCTAGGATCTTTTAACTTATTCACTGCAAAAGCCTTAGGTTTCTTAGTCTTCTGCTGCACTTTAGATTTCACTTTGAACTTTCCGATTACTAAGTTATGATCTGAACCAACGTCTGCTCCTCTGTATGATCTTACATCCATCAGAGATCTTTGCCAATGCTTACTAATACATATGTAATCAATTTCATTTTTAATTTGGCCATCAGGCGACCTCCAAGTCCATCTATGTATGCGTTTGTGTTGGAAGAAGGAATTGCCAATGCAAAGTCCATTGACATTGCTGAAGGTTCTAAATCGATCACCATTTTCATTTGTTACAGGTGATGATGCAAACAGCCCCACCGTTCCTTCGATGTTAATTCTTTCTGGGGACACTTTTGTTTTTTCTTAAGTAACTGAAAAAAAATCTTGTTTAAATAAATAAAACACACAGATATGTTATATTTATTAAAACTTATGGAAAAAAACTGTGACATTAGAACTTTTTGTCCAAATTCCATTTAACATAACTAACCATCCAGTCTGATTTATAGGATTACCATATTCCCATCACATCATATTCTTGAGATACTTTGTGAATCATTTTTATCTAAGACATTCTTAAGATAGCTTTATGAAACAACTTACAGAATTCTTAAATTTGATGTTAAGGTTTAATTAAAGGAAAGAACTTAAAGATCTAAAAAAATTTTGTGAAACTGAACCCTGATATTTAGTATATTAAAAAACAACTTGGAGACGAATGTGTAAAAAAAAAAGAAAAAGAACAAATTTTTAGCTTATAATTAATAGTTGAATTTAACTATTTAATCTTTGTATTGTTAACTGTATATGCACCTTTTTTTTGTGGTTTTCATTTCATATGAATTTAGTGTGTTTTTTATTATGAAGTATTACACAATGGTATCAAAGATATTAGTCTTATTAAGAGTACGTAGATGTTTTATTGTGGTCGAATATACAA
>NW_013667623.1:165422-170074 GCF_000517525.1 Limulus polyphemus
AGAAATAACTTTGTCAATAAATAATAGTAATTAAAGTACCACCAGGCACAAGTACTAACGAAGTAG
The DNA here is from genome assembly GCF_000517525.1 of Limulus polyphemus. NCBI lineage: Eukaryota > Metazoa > Arthropoda > Merostomata > Xiphosura > Limulidae > Limulus > Limulus polyphemus. The sequence goes on from NW_013667623.1 coordinate 165,489, forward strand.
ATTAAACAAATAAGAAACCTACTCCAACCCCCCCCCCAAACCCTATATATATATATATGTGTGTGTGTGTGTATATATAAAGCTTAAAACTGCAAGGAATCATTTCGGAACAAAGCACATAATACATCAAGTGAACAATACCTTTCTTAGCCTTGTGCCTGTGGCTTTAACTAATGCTTTTTGTTTTTCTGTTACTATTATGGCTAAAGCTTAATGAACTTTTTTTTTTAACAGATTCTCCTCTTTATGTAGCAGCTAGTGAAGGTTACATTTATCATTGACCTAGTGGCAAGCTGTTAACCCTTTACAAACCAGACATCCTATCTGCTACAATCTGCCATAACCATTTCTTATCTATAACAGAGTATGAACTATGAGCATTTTTTTTTTTTTTAGGTTTATGCATCAGAGTTAAATTCCTTCTACTAATAATTGGTAATATGAAAGATGAAAACCTAAAAAAAGGCTATAGTAAGTTACTTATAAGCTTCATAGAAAGAACTGATCTTTGTAACAACTAATCTCATAAGTGATTTGAATGCCTTCCTGAAGAAAATTAAGACTTTATAAGCTTCTTAGAAAAGCAATAATCACTTGAGATCTGAAAATTCTTTAGATAAATAGCTTAAAAAAATATGATGTAAATTATAACATCAGCATTTTGTGAGGTAAAATGATTGTGTTTGATACTAGTTAATATTTACAATAGCAAGTTGTATCAGGAGTTTAGTTTGAAGAATATTTGTTATAAAATAGATGAAAGCCTCACTAAGCATTCAGATGATTGTGATTTTTTAAAATTTAAATTATTTTGTACTTGTACAACTTGAAATTAATACCTTTACTGAAACTCTTGTACACTCTATAACTTGTTGCTTTTTCCTTGATTATTATGTTTAAGTTGCACCATCAGCCTTAAATTGGAATTATCATGTTAAAAGTCTTTTATATTTTGTTACTTAAAGTTTACTTGCAAGATTATATGTAACTTGGAAGCTCAACTGGCAAACTGTGGATTGTCATATGTGTGTAACTTTATAGTTAACTGTTCTCCTTGAAATGTTGAATTAAATGATGACTTATATGTAACCTTGAAGCAAAAGTAGTAGATTCTCCTGTCTCAAACTTTGAAGTAGACCTAGTGGATTAAACCTCTAAGTTACCTTGTAGATTCACCAGTTATTTTTTGTAACCTTTTACTTTGATGCTAGATATGTGACATGAAATCAGAATGCCTAAAAGTTACTAGTTTGTTGACAGCCCATATCCATATCTTACCTCTGTACCAATTAATTGCACAGAAAGTGCAGGAGGGCCAGCAGCAAGCTGTTGCTTAAGTTACAGAAATGGTAGTGGAGTACCTGGTAGATACAAGGACTTGGTGGATACTTCTAAGTCTAGGCTGTGTAAATCACGTTCGGGTGGGAAATGTCCCTCCCCATTCATGTGATATATGGCTGACATCCTAACTCCATTTTCCCACAATGTTGAAAAGTCTACGTGAATGGTTGAGAACAGTACTTGCAGATGCACACGAGTTTGGATGCCATAAACTAGGAAAGGTAGTCATATAGCAGAGATTTTACAATAAAACAGTCAAAAAGGGTACTTCCAGTGTGATGACTGGGTCTGGAAGGATGGGCTCCTCAGAAAACTTGGGTGCCTTGATAAATAATCTATGCCACTTGCATAGGAAAGCATACCCTGTAGTAGCATTAGCAGATTGTGAAGAGATCTTCAACAAGTTTATCAAGGGAACTAAGTGATACATGCTTATGACACATTTACAAAACAATCCAGCACATGGATATCTGCAACTGCATGTTATGGTGGTTCGTGAACCTCTTGTGCCCTGGCTTGTCCAGGAATTGTAGTTTAAGGCGATTTTAATTGGAGAAAAATTAAACTTTTGTGAAGCAGCTCAGCTGATGATTAGAAGGAAGAAGATGAAAGTACTTACATGGCTGTGTTCGACAAGTCAACTGGAGCACTTGAAGAGGTGCAAAAAAGTTGCAGTGGTCAGCCAGGATACCATCAATGACCTCTTTATTCTTATGGCTGGGATTAACTGCCAGAACAGTAATTAGTACAGTTTGTGATTTGTTCAATCACTTAAGGACTAGACAGTGGTGAGAGCCAGGAAAATTAAGATGTAGTATAGGAAGAAACAAAATACTAGAAGTTTAAGAAATATAAATAAGTGACTTTCGAGCACCAGTCAGAATAGAGGATTTCAATATAATGGGAATAACTAAAACTTTATTAACTGTAGACAACTTTAAAAACACAAATGTATTTTAAAATTCTTAGCTATATATCATTTAATGAGTATAGATTGAGTGCTAAGAAAGGGGAAGAGTGGCTTGATATGTAAAATGTGAGTTGTATCACCTTGAAGTTGAGAAAATCAAAAATGATAACAAGGAAATTGAATTTATTTGGGTTTCTGTTAGTAGATATAGGGGAGGAGGCTTTTAGTTGAAATTCAAATGAAACTTATAAAATTAATGAAAAACTACAATGAGATCAAGATTTTAGCTGTTCATTAATGAGGTCATAATTATGGTGGATATTAATTTCAAGTATATGGACTAAGACATTTTAGTCAAACTTTGAGCGAAACAAGTTTTATAAACTGTTCAGGATAATATTTTTTCACCAATTGGTCAAAGAATTTACTAATATCAATACCATTTTATATCTATCATCAACATCGAATACAGAAATGGTTGAGAGGGTAAAGTTTTGGGAACTTCTGAGTGCAGATGATCATTTCTCACCTAGGTTGGATATTTTACTACATATAGAAATTAGGGATAATGATATTGTGATTACAAATTTCACAAAAGCAAATTTTGAAGGAATATGACAATTATCTGTTGTAAATTGTTAATTGGAGATACTGATCAAATATTTCAAAATAAAGTTAAATATTCAAGATAGACATGTTCTTTATAGAATAGGCCAGCAGTAAATATGTTGACTTACAAAACTAAATTCCGTAGCTCAATTCCCCATGGTGCTCTAAAACAAACTAATACTCCCCAGTGGCTCAGCGGCAAGTCTGAAGGCTTATAACGCTAAAAATCGGAATTTGATATTTGTGGTCGGCACAAAACAGATACCTCATTGAGTAGCTTTGTCCTTAACTGAACAAAAAAACAAACCTTACAGAAAAACAGGGTGGCTGCAAATAAAAATTTGGGTCAGGTTACAAAGAGTACAAGGAATACAATTTTTAACACCTGCCACACAAGCCAGCCCAGCGTCTTTTAGTACTGACCCCAGAATGATCGACAGGGGAGTCATTCTGAAAATTAGTGATTTAGGGTTATTTCGATATATCTCCATGAATGAAACTCTGCACAACTTCTGAAACGAAAAATTAAACTAAATATTAATGAAAACATAATATGATGAAATATATATGAATTATACTATGGTAGTTTGTTAACTTGGTATTGTACCATCCTTCTTATATTTACTCTTCCTTGCAAAAATAGCATTTTTAGTGTGAGAATTGCTAAAGAAATCATCTTGTAATGCATCTGCTTCAACTTCAACACTGCATCTTTGGGCTTTGCTGTGCCATTAGTTTCACAAAATGTTGATAATGTAATGATAATATTGTGCCTCTTTTTTTTTTTAAATTAGTGTTTCACTGTCAATGCAATAATCTCCGTTTCAGCTGGTTTGTCACATCGATTGGGATATCTTCGAATAAATTCTTCCCTCATCCGACCTGATCTAACAATTTAGCTTAATCATTACACTTAAACCATCACATTCACAACCATATCTAGAACATTTCAAGCATGTTTTAGTGGTACATCGTTTTACTTCATAAGTTAATTTCTCCATGTTGGCTCTTATGGTCTCAGGTCAGGTCATGGGTTTGGTCCAGTGACCTAGACCTCGAAAATAGTGCTAAACGTCTTTTTGTCTAATCAAAACAACCCAAACCTTTCTAGAATTACCCATATTTTTGGATCCACATCAAGATGCTGGGTTGGGCCATGTGGCGGTGTTAAAAAAGCATTATCAATTTATGAAGTTTAAATCGATTACTATAATTGGAGCCTTAGAGGACTGTAGAAGAATAACGGAGTTAGTCAAATAAGAAATTGAAATGGTTGGCTGAAAAGTAAAAGTGAAGATTTATTTAAATACACAGCGTGGTCACAAGTAAATAGACACCACCTTTTCAGAAAAAATGAAAAATTTCAGTCATATTCACATTAATTGATATATTAATAATTTAATTAATATCTAGTAGAACTTCCTTTTGCTTCGTGGAGTTCGTTGATCCTTTGGAGCATCGTGAGAATCATCTCGTCAATTTTAGATTGTGGGATTTTCACCCACTCTTGCTTCAAAACTTGGAGTAGATCGCTCTTCAAAGTTGGTTTTTTGGTTGTTTCTTGACTTGCCGGTCGAGTATGGCCCAGAGGTTTTCGATGGGGTTCATGTCAGGAGATTGGCTGGGCCAGGGCAACTACTGGATACCATTTTCATCCTGCCACTTTTGGGTGTTTCTAGCAGTGTGACATGGTGCTCCGTCTTCCTGGAACAACGTTGTGTTCTTG
>NW_013667623.1:170252-171176 GCF_000517525.1 Limulus polyphemus
CTTTAGCCACTTCTGTAGTCGTTAATATGGGATCCATTTCGATGCTCTTCTTGATAGCCCTTTTTGTCCTCTCTGATGGACCCAGACGCTGTTCAGTTGTTTCCTTGCCATGTTTCCTGAACTGCACGATGATTCTGTTGACTGTCGAAAGAGGGATTCCCAAATTCTGCGAAATTATTCCACCATCTGCTTGACCAACTATCCTTCCTCTAACAAAATCTAACAATTCGAGAGAACCTTGAGTTCTAGGCATGTTGTAGCACAAGATAATTAGTGTGCAGACCATTTTCATTTATGTAGTGCTCTGTGAACACAAATTAGTTAGCATAAATCAGTTAAATGACGAAAAATTAGGTGTCTATTTACTTGTGACCACTCAGTGTACATTATTGGCAAACAAAACGTTAGGAAAGGAGCAAGACCTTTGAGGGATGATAAAGGAATGCTCATATTTGATGATTTATGAAATGGCCGGGTTATTAAATTCCTCTTTTTCTCAGTTTTGTACAACTGAATATTTATGCTATATTCCTTGTCCTAAGCAGTTGTTAGATGGAAGCAACAATGAAAGATGATCACATTAATTCTGAGTTTTTTAAGAAAGATTTGGGAAGTTAAAGACTGATAAGGCACCTGGGCCAGATAATATAGTGGAGTTTTCAGATTAACCTATACACCTGGAAAAAAGTTAAGCACCCCTGTGTTTTTTTCAAGTGATTCAGATTCGACGTTTTTGTGACTGATTATATATTACCATTCAATCTAAACGTGTTTATCAAATGAAATTATGCATTATTGGGCACAAGAAAACAAGATTATCACCGTAAAATAACAATTTTTAATTTACATATCATGACATCAAAATATGGACAGTTTCACGCTTAAAATTATCTTTAATAAGTATTGTCAGTGAAAGCTCAAAAA
>NW_013667623.1:172145-177568 GCF_000517525.1 Limulus polyphemus
ATATTTGGGGGTGCTTAACTTTTTTCCAGGTGTATATATCCCAACAACTATCATTCGGGTATACCCATAATTACAGCAGATTCAATCGAGAAATAAGGGAAAAAATTTGTAGTTAGTAACTTGACTGAAATTAAGTTGTCTGAGAAATAAACTGACTGGATACATTTAAAGGAGAGTAAGAACAATCTTTATTTAGACAAAAAACTGTATACCTGCGTACAAGAGTGAACAATTGCCTCTACTAGAACAGTGATTAGTTCATCAGCTTTTTGTCCCTCAAGATGAATCTCTGCTGAAATAGTAATGATTACAACCAAGTAGAACTGAGCAAAGAAAGTTCACCTGAATCTAGAATGTAAACTCGCTTTCTTTGCCCAATAGACAGCAGCACTTTGTGATGTCTGTTCCCTGACAACATTGGTCGGCTGTCACTTTCACTTGATGTCATAATCAGCCGGCCAAGGATGTTTCAGTGCTAACCTGTTCATTTCAAACCTCTACATGTAATACTGAAATATTCCTGTTGATAGATGAGATGTCACCTACTAAAGATAAAAAGAGCTAAACAGTTCTTATGAGCACACTTATAAAGAAGATGCCCTCAGTGGCAAAGTGGTAAGTCTGCAAACTTATAATACTAGAAACCAGATTTCAGTAGCCATGGTGAGAAGAGTACAGACAGCCCATTGTGTAGCTTTGTGTTTAACTATAAACAAACAAAATACAAAGATGAAAATACCCTTTAACAAAGGTTACGTATCCTCTTTAGAAGGGGTGGTCTAACACACTGCACTTGAAATAAAAAATATAACCCTTTAATGAATAAAAAACAAAATACACAATGCCTAACTTTAACAGTCAAAATAAAAAGAAACATAATATGTACTTTGAAATACCATTGTTGTTTTCAAAACATAGCATAAAAACCGTTCGTTGATGTGAAATTGGTACATTAAACAAAAGCCTCATAAAAAAAAACACAATCAAAATAATTATCTTCATATGTATTCACTGAAGGAAAAAGAATAGAAATAATTAACAATACATACATATACTATGCTTGCATATCTTACACTAGGAAATGACACTCCATCTTCGTGACAAGGAGTTCCTGAGTGGATACTTCCACAACGTTTGATGTCATTTCACCTACTTAATGTCGGCATAGCAGTTTGATAGCTTCTGATTTGAAAAGCTGATGATATTAAGTACACAAATAAGTTGAAATAATCATCCACCACATTCTGATGTTGCTTGCTGGCCAGTCTGACTATATAGAGACACTGTCAAAACATGCACTGTCTACAAATACAAGTCTGTGTATATTCACTTTTGATGTTATCACTGAGTGTCAAGGTAGAAGTTTATTAAATATAACACTTCGCTTAATGGATGAGAGAAGAAATTTGGGTTAAATTGTATGGTTTAAGATAAGTCTGGTCTGATCAGTTACGTTATGGCTTATCCGGGAAAATATTCAAACATAGGCCTAATACTCTCATTAGACTCATTCTCAGAATTACATGAGAGATTAAAATTTTGCAGGTGTTCCTTTCCATTCCAAAATCCTTGAGCCGTCGGTGTCATAATGATAAATAATCAGTATGCAGTACAAGTGGCCCAAAATATTAAGTGTTGCTTAAACAACAAAAAGAAAAAAAAACATTAATGTAACAGTGATATGTATTAGAAGAGTGCTTATAACAAAGTGAGCCTAGTTTTATTACAGTACTAGCGAAAGTACCCAGCTTCGCTCCGGTTATTAGGTTGATTTATTCAAGATGACTTATATTTGTAATATAAGAAAATACACCATTAACTAATGTTTGATACAATTATTGTGACAGTATAGATTCTGAATGTCCAGCTTATTCACCCCATCGCGATGTTGAGAAAAACAGTGTTCACTGATTTGTTAACCAAAACTAAAATGCCATTAATAAATCAAAAATTCATATTGAATGTTATTAAGTAAAACTCTAGTCATTATTAGATACCTAAGAAAGTCTCACTGATGCACCAAAAACATTGTACCAATATTTTTAAAAGGAACAGTATAATCACTGTTTTGGAAAAAACTGTCACTGTCACACAAAAAAGTCAATTCTGCTATTGTTGAGAGAAATAATATTCACTGACTTGGCAACTAAAAAGATATTGTTAGTACACTGGAAAGTTCTTACTGATGTTGTTGGTTATTCTTGAGTTGATAGTACCTCAGAGAATTTCATTCATGTTTCAAAACCTTAGTAACAATATTCACACTTCTTTACTATGTGGTTTTTCGCAAGCTTTCCTCATTAAAAGATGCGAAGGCACGTGCTTGTCTGTCTGTGATTTGTATTTGTAATATAACGAATCACTTCATTACTATGTGGTTTTTCTCTAGCTTGCCTTATTATGCACGCACGTGGGTAACAATGTGCATACCCTATGGTCCACTTAGTACAGGTGGCAAAGTTTCGGGTTTCTAGGTTCTTTCCTCTTGGCGTTAACATATTATTTTCTATGTGGTTTTTGCTAGCTTGCCTCCTAAAAAATTTGCGCGGACGCACGTGCATAAGTAATAATACCCAGATGCACATGCTCACGTGAGTATCTGTCTGTCTCTATGTGATTTCTATTTGTAATATAACGAACCACTTCTTTTCTATGTGGGTTTTCACTAGCTTACTTCATTAAAAAGATGCGCACACGCATATGGATAAGATAAGTAATACACAGGTGCACACTATCAGGGTCCACTTAGTATGGGTACAAAATTTCAGATGTCTAGGTTCTTTCCCCTTGTAGTTATGGCGGACACATTTCTTTTCTATGTGGTTTTTCGCTAGCTTGCCTCATTTAAAAGATGCATACGTACACACACTTGGATAAGTAATATTAATATCCAAGTGCATACCCTCAGGGCCCACTTAGTATGGGTGCAAAATTTCAGGTTTCTAGGTTCTGTGCTCTTGAAGCTATGGTGGTCATATATTCTTTTTTATGTGGGTTTTCATTTGCTTACCTCACAAAAAGATGCGCACACACATGGATAAGTAATAATACCCAGATGCACACCACCCATGTGCTCACATGAGTATCTTTCTGTCTCTATGCGATTTCTATTTTTAGTATAAGGAACCACTTCTTTTCTATGTGGTTTTCACTAGCTTACCTCATTAAAAAGATGCGCACACACATATGGATAAGATAAGTGATATACAGGTGCACACTATCAGGGTCCACTTAGTATGGGTACAAAATTTCAGGTGTCTAGGTTCTTTCCCCTTGTAGTTATGGTGGGCACATTTCTTTTCCATGTGGTTTTTTTGCTAGCTTGCCTCATTTATTGTATTTGCATATTCACATGAAAACAAATAACTGCAGAAATGATTCACAGATTAAATAGCAGAATTTGGCTAGCATATAATTATGAATTGTACATTTAATGGTGAAAATTGTTGATTATTTTGTAGATAAACATATTCCTGCAGAGTCTTTGAAAGAAATCCATTGTACTGTACTGTACTCGGTTGGAAAAGTCGGGCCTATGTCCTTGGTATTTCTCTACTTAATCATGTTTGTAAGATTTGTAAAATGACTCTGTGGCATACATTACCAACATAATTGTTTTCTGGAAAAAATAAGGTATTGATGGAAAATTGAATTTATATTTTAATCTTTTGATTTGCTGTTATAAATGCTAGTAGACTAAAATTATTGCACAATTGTAACTTTATACAGTTGAAAAGGGCCATTTTGCATGTATTGAAGTGTCCATGATGGGAAAATGTACTGGTCCTGAAAATTTAGGTATGTACATGGTAGAGTAAGATGCACAGGTATTTACAGCAAATATTGGATATATATTATGGTATGCAGGTTAGACAACGCCAGACTAATGAAATGGCAATGGAAATTGACACACTTATTTGTTTTTAATTATTTAAGTATGTACCCATAAAGATGTCATATTTAAAAATTACAACTTTATATCCACATGAAAGTTTATATAATTTGTAATTTCATATCTTATCATATTTTCTGAAGTCAACATCGGTTAAATATATCAGATCACATGTAAACACTATTTTCATGCTTTAATCTGCACATGTCTTTAACTACACCTATGAGTTTCATGTAAAATAAAATGTTTTGAATAATTAAGTAACCCGACTTTGTTATGTCGACATTCAAAGGTGAATCCCACTATGGGGAATGATATTTCGTCTTAATGGCAGGGCGACCTTGAAAGCCACAGTTCCAATGAGAAGAATTTTAGCATTTCATCCAAAACATTTTTAGTATTAGTGAAATGTCTTAAACTGGATTTCACCAAGATGATAAAGTTACAGTATCATGAGTAACTCTGTATTTCTTCTTAACTGAGTTAAGCTGCAATAAAAATTGGAGGGTTTTTCCAACACTTCAAGCATTTAATTATAAGACCTTGCATTTGGAAGGAAGGGGCTCAGATCTAAAAAGATCTAGTAGTAGGTGAAGGGAGGGAAGGAGAACATGACCATTCGATCATAACTCGGTAAAAAGAGGAAAAGGGAGTCTTTAAAATTGTAACATTGTTAAATTTATTGTCTTTGGATCTATTACAATATATGTAATCATTGATGAAGTAAGTGTAACGATATGTGTTACTTCTTTTGGACTTCATGTTATATGTATAAATATATTGTTACGTCTCTGGTCGTTTGTTAATTTCCCATAGAAATTCTGTCCGAGGAACTTCAGCGATACAAGTCCTTTCTTAAATAAAACTAGTTTATTCTTTCTCAATACAACTTTACAATACACAGAATTTCCAGTCACTTTAACTTCAACACACGCTATAATTCACAACGATTCACGCACTTTACTTATGATCACTACCACTCACTTGACTCGATTATCTGTCTATCTGCAATTTTTTTCTCCGCTTTATTTGCCGGGCTTATATACTAAAATAGAGGGCGCCTAGAAAAGACTAGAGTTGCCAGAAACAATCATGATCCTTCTAGAAACTCTAGCATGCATGCTTCCACCATTACGTGACTTCCGCTGTCGTAACACTGCCCCTTCCTTAGTATTGTTCGTCCCAAACAACAGCCACTTACAATAAACCAATAGATAATTAACAATAACTTAATTAAATGCGCAGAGTTTACAAACACAAAATTAAAATTCAACAAAGTCTCTTAATTATACAGAACGTATCTTCTTCCGTACTGGTCTCTGTCTCGTTGGCTTCTGCTTCATGTGGGGTTCATCTGCTCCATCAAGAAATATCCTATTATCGGTAACATTCACATCAGTGGTAGTAACTTCATCAAGGGCTTCACTGTTTCCCTTCTCAAAACCGTGCAGAGTTTTTCTTCGACAGTGGCTTTTTCATGTGACACATCTTCAGCAGCATCATTTGTTCCATTGTTCACTTCGTTCCAACT